>NW_019385589.1:0-62911 GCF_000671375.1 Centruroides sculpturatus
TGTCTTTTCCACCGAAAATTTCCAATATATTTCAATATAACAGTCAAGCATAACTGCCAATACATGGCAGTTATGTTTGACTGTAAGGGACATTGGCACTATGAAATTTTGGTGATTAAAAATTGAACAAAAAGGCGAAATAAATAAAATATATATTAAGAAATCGAGTGCAGTCAGATCAATGACGATTTTGCTTATTAGCATTCAAAATCTTGCATAACTGCCAATACATGGCAGTTATGTTTGACTGTAAGGGACATTGGCACTATGAAATTTTGGTGATAAAAAATTGAACAAAAAGGCGAAATAAATAAAATATATACAGTATAAATAAATATGTATTTAATTTCCAGATGAATTGCTACATGAAACGATTTGGAAAAATTCCATTAGGACTATCTGTTGGTGGTTTCTTCTATATAAAAGAAGATTTCTTCATCAAGGTTAGTACAAGTTATTACATATTTTAAACAATAATGTGATATAAACCGTTTAAAATCACTATTTACAGTAAATAAAACTATAATTTAACATTTATCACATTCGGTAAAGATTCAAATACAATATTTGTGAACGATAAAACATGTTTTATTATAATCAATTTACACAAATGGCTTGTGTCCGAACCCGAGTTAACTCTGGCAGGTTTCCTGTTAAAAAAAAAAACTCGGTCCTTTCAGCCCTAAAGTTTTTTTTTTTTTTTTTTCAATTTTCGAATGTTTTTTGTCTCCAAATTTTTTCAAAAATTTTCCTTCGCGCGAAAAAATTTTATCGCGATTTTACTTTACTTTTAATGACGCACGATTAACGCTTAATTGTTTTTAATGCAATTTTTTAATCAAATTTCGTTCATCGTTCTAAAGTTTTAGTGCACGGATTTTACTTCGGTAAAGTTATTAAAAGCTAGTTTCTGATGTCAGAAACGACCTCCAATAGTTTTTTAATTTCTGAAATTAATAGATTTTGTTGTTATTGAAACCGTGTTGTTGTTTATGTATTGTATACTGGCACGATGAAGTGACCGTTTAACCAACACTTGACAAGTTTTCCATCTTTATTTAGTTAGTACGCCGTGCTACACATTTGCGTTTCGAGTATTCTCCCATCTTCAACTAACTAAACAAGTATAAAATAACATGAAAACCGCATTTAACTATAACTGAACCCAAACTAAAATTATACAATAAAATTGTTTTTTTAGAACCAGTGAAACATACCTTACTCCAATACAGACACTCAACTAGTACATAGCAGATCTCTAGGCTACCGAAAAGGTTTACATGACGACTTCCATAAATGCCGTCTTTTTACACTTTTTTACAATGACACAATCGGTTTTTTTTAAATCCAATTTTTAACATGCAGACAAAGTAATTGATGAATAGTACTAATTAAAACTGTTGAATAAAATCATGCCTTTTTTCTTCATCTTTCCAAGCATATCCTGTAGACCAACTTTTCAGTACTATCATCCAGTCAGCCAATTTGCATATATCACGGTATACCTTGATTTAATGTACTGACAGGGCAATTAATAAACATTTATTATCTTGAAAAAATATAAAACTGTTTCAGTTGATACGAGTTTCGGGCTCAGAGTGCTTTTCTTCACTCAATTATTATTAAAGGCATAATTACTGTATTGCATTAAATGATTAAGATAACACATAAATGGTATGATTTTTGTAAATCACGTGTTATAACTTAAAAGTTTGATGCTATATAGTAGCCATGTACACTTTAAAAATAGTTGACTGAGCAAGGGCATCGTGAGCCTGAAACGCGTATCAACTAGAAAAAAATAAACTAAGGATAAAAATCTTCCTAGTTTTTTGAATTGACTGCACTTTACCGTGCTTGGAAAACAAATACATGTAATGACACGGTTCCAAATTTGTTAAGTATATTTAACTTTTTACTATTTTAACAGGCATACAACGCATTGTATTCCATCTTTAATACTTTACTCGATTTGAGTGGTGTAATGGAAAAGGAATACAAATGTACTTCTCCTGCGCTTAACATTACAACTGGAAAGAATTCTTCAATTATTTAAATCTTGATGAATACGAGTAAACGAAACAATACGAATTTAATAAGAGATATTTGATTACAATTATTTTCTTATGCTGATTTAATCAATAAGTATTTCTTTAATTTTTGTAACTGTAATAAGATAGGATTATTCATGATTTACGTAATTCAAATAGTTGTACAGTCATTATTTAAGTATCAAATTGAGATTAAAACTAAATATAAGTTTAGAAATTCGAAACATTTAAATGTATAATACTTAACGCAGCGAAAAAAAGCAACAATCAGCATCATATAACGATATAATGAATTTATTGTTAATTTAAATAGTAGCAGAGGTGCACTTAGTGTCCATTTTCAACATACAGCGACAGAAGGAAAAAATTCAGTTTTCTACCTTTTAATTAATGGACGATTACAGAACGTAATCTTACTTGAAAAAATGTGAATTGTTAACGTTCGTGAACAAAATGAAAGCATATCTCTTATATATTTTGAGATCAATTTATATCTGGAATTGTAAAGTTTACATCGAAAACATTACAAATTTATATTGTAATTACCCATAACGAAACCTCAGCGCCGCCAGTGCTCTGTTTTTATATGAATTACATTAAGACATTAATGTAATTAATGTCTCGAGATTGGATGACCTGCAGAATTAAAAAAGTACAGGTCTTTTATATATCTAGAAAATGTTCGAGTTATGGACATTCTCATACCGTTAAATTACATTTTATGCAGCTATGAAAGATGGATGAGTTACAGAGTATTAAATAGCAACTCTCTACGTATGCTGGTGTAAACATCGCTATATTTTAATGTAATGCAGATGTAAAGTTAGATGCACTCTGTAGTAACATCTCTGTTGTAGTTTATTGGAACAAATCCTGTTTACTTCTATATTTATAAATATATATAACATATGATAAAATATAGTTTATTTTTGTAGATTTTCAGTATTTTTACTGTAATTTAGCATTATATGCATTTATACGTACAGTACATTGCTTTGTTTTCAGTTAATCACGAGTTGTCACTTTTAAGCAAGCTATATTTGAATGTATTTAAATTTATTACTTAATATTAGAAACAATTATTATTGTGAATTACATATTTTATCATATTGTATGTTGTTGTTTCAATGTAAGTTTTATTGTACAACAACTGATTTTGTTAATTGTGTTATTTGCTAGTACGTTCACATAGTGTTTTCTCATTGTTCAAGTACACACCAGAGACAACCTAATGAAAACTATATTTGTGGAATATTTGTCCAGTAGAATGTCCGAATATGTCAGAGATACTCGTGACAGTAATTTTTAGAGTGATTTTGCTATTAAATACAACTACACTATTGCCCATTAAAATTGCTGCATCAGGAAGAAAGCAAATAGCGGAATCGTGTTTATTATATATATACATTTACAATTATGAAACGATTAGAAAGCCTCCGCCAATAGGTATAGCCTTGGAAAAGGAAATGTGAAGGGTTACAGCAGAAGTAAAAAGAATAAAGAAAAAAAATGACATGAGGAAAAAATGACAGGAAAGAGTGAAACATGAGACTTTAAAGCGCCACCGAGTGCCAATTGTATAACTGCAATGAATACAAATTATTGGTACAAACATACGGTTGTGTACAGAATAACGGCTTCTGCAACTTGTGACAGTAGGAACCCTATAACGTCTAACTTGTTTTAAAACTCAACACACAAAATGCGTATGAACAATCCACTTGCTGGAAAAAACAGCAAAGACCTTCATGGCTTTGTAGGTAACAAAAGAAAAACAATCGCGTTTGTACAATTCAGCCAGTACATGAGAAGTAGGCCCTACACCTCTCTTGCCTGGGGCAAAAACAAAACGTGTATGTAAAACCCTTTCTAACGAAAGGGGAACAGCTGAATAGTTCGTTCAGCTGTTATACTTTACACTCGTTTAGAATGTCTATAGCTCTGATGAAAGTTTCCTGAGCCTGTAGGGTCTTTCGATTCGTGAAAAAGACTTTCAACTGGCATGGCCAGTGATAACCGTGCTCATACAGAGAGCTCGCTAGAATTCGCTTTTTATTTTTGTATTTAGTGCACAAAAAGATGATATGCTGCACATCTTCATCCTCTGCAAGGAAACAAAAGCATTTACCATTCCCTTTGTTTAGGAAACACTTCAGGTATATCTTGAAGTTCCCGTGCCTGTAACGATATGAATAATAATAAAGTTTAAATGGTAAAAAGACATGTGCCTCCTGTCCTGAATGCTTCGAAAAGATTGGAATGCAAGTCAGCGTGTTTTTTCTGCTTTCCATTTCGGTTGCAAGATTTGGGTCATGATGTCTAGTTGGGACTTGTCCATGCTCCTATAGAATGATGTTGAAAGAGTTGGGCATGTCAGCCTTACGCGCCTTATTTGCGAGTCGATCGGCTCGTTCGTTTCCTGTTATCCCAGCATGCCCTTTGTCCCAGTTTAAGAGGATTTTTATTCTTTTTCTTCTAAGTAGCGTCAGAACGTTAATAGAGTCTTGAACTATAGTTAACTTCGTACGTAGATTCGTGATTTGGGCTAGGGCCGTTTTGCTATCGCTGTTGGCGTGTATTGTCTTGTTTCTAAACATCTGCTTAGCCAAACTTTCGGCTTGGTTGTTTGAGCATTGCATTCCTAGCTTGAAGCAGGCCTGGTAAATTGACCTTCCAGAAATGTTATTAACAAATAATGCGCACCCAACACTCTCAACAGTTTTCGACCCATCAGTAAACACATTGTACGTTTTTTCAATTTACTGCTGGTGTCTCGGTAATTTCCAGATTTGGTTCAGCAAAGTGAACTATGTAAGTGTTTTGCTGTCAATGCAGAACGTACTTCGGATGTCTTTTATAAGTTCCTCCATAGAAGCATTAACAATGAAAGTTTGAATGCTCTTTGCCTTTTGACCTAAAAGTTAGTATTTTTAATATATTTTTCAAACTTTTCAGTGTAGTGGTAAAATGTTTTAAATTAGTTGTAATGCGTTAGTAGGGCTTGTTCTGTATGCTTTAGCAATCGATATTAAACTCCTTCGTTGAATAGAGTTAAGGAGTTTATTTATGTATCGCTTTTTGGCGGCTTCTCCCCAGATTTCCGCCCCATAAGTGATGGCCGGTTCGATTGCACATTTATAGATTGTCTGGCTGTCTTATAATTTATTCCTCACGTATTCTGGGAGATGCAGCGTAGAGAGTGGGCAATCGTAACTGCCTTGTTGTGGATGTGGCCGATATGTGATGTGTGAAGCCATAATAAAATTGATAAAGATACAGAGCACCCAGCACGTTATACGTTTCATGCCAATTTCGTGTTTCGTGCTGCCTTCATGGTATAGAAATTTTACTGGGCAGCAGTGTTTTTAGAATGTGAATTTATCGCGTGGAATTACAAACGTAAGTGTAAAAACGAATGATAAGATTAAAAGCACAATTGAGTAGCAAACAAAATTTAATAAGATGATTTCACTACATATGACAGCATTAAGTTTAAAATTTTACATAAGTTCTTAATTAAATCATAAACACAAAATTTATGTACGTTGTTACTTCACTCAATGCTAAATGTTATTCTAAATACTTGTATAAAAACGTGTATCGGTCAAAATTTACTTTTAAATCACCATATATTATGATTATTATAACGCAAATTTAATTAAAGTAAAATAAAATATTGTAGTATGTCTTGAAAACATTTATGAGTATTCGAAGTATTCACACTGTTTACGAAGTAGTCATAGATAAATGTAGATGGAATGCACTTATAAAATTGAATAAATACTTAAATATAGTTTTTGTTTTTCTTGATGTTTTAATTCTTTAACAATTACCAAACACTTAAAATATGCGATCTGATTACACGTATTTTCAGTTTTATTAGTAATAATAATCGATCTTATTTATCACAGCTTCAGGCANGCACTTATAAAATTGAATAAATACTTAAATATAGTTTTTGTTTTTCTTGATGTTTTAATTCTTTAACAATTACCAAACACTTAAAATATGCGATCTGATTACACGTATTTTCAGTTTTATTAGTAATAATAATCGATCTTATTTATCACAGCTTCAGGCATTCGCATGTGTAACAAATGATTCATCATTATCATATCAAAATTAATTGTACAGTGGTACCTCAGGATACGAAATTAATCCGTTCCGAAACTGAGGTCGTATCATGAAAATGTCGTAAGATGGATCATCTTTTCCCATACGATTACATGTAAAACCAAATAATTCGTTCCAGCGCGAAAAACACTCTCAAATTAAAGCCAAGTAATATATTAAAAAAATAACTGTAGTAAGAAAAACAAATGAAAAATGCGAACTAATGTAACGTCGTATGGTGAGTTTTTGTTCGTATCGTGGAGCAAAAATATGTTCGAATTTAATGTCGTATCCTGAAAATTTCGTATGCTGGGGCGTTCGTAACCTGAGGTACCACTGTAATTTTCACTGTAAAAATAAATGTCTCATCATCGTCTCATTACGTCTAATAATCGATCTCATTTATTATAGTCCAGTTAAATTAGAAACCGTGACATTTTCGATGTACTAACTGTCCATAATAGAACTGTATAGAAATCAGTTTAGTCGATTCCATGTAATACTCGAAAAGATAGACGTAAATTCGATTCTATATACGTGGTATATAAGATAATGTATTTTAATCAATCTATTTAAATAACTTTAAAAACATGCATCCTGAAAACAAATAATTAAAGAAAAGACATCAAAAGGACTACAGCTATAATTGCGAATCTGAACTGAATTTGATTTTAAAGTGAAATTCATCATGTAATTTGGATACACCGTTGGATACGACTTTCCATTTTCGACTTGAACATACTTTATTCGGTACAGTACTTTATATTTTACGTTGAGACTTCTATGGAATTTTATTTGCAATAAATTTTATATTCAAAATATTTACTAGGGCGGGAAAGAGATAACTCTTTCCCAAATTAAAAGTTAATTACTGTATTAAGGATAACTCAAAATGTTTCAGAATTTACGATACACACTATACATTTTGTGGATACGCGCTTGGATCCAGATTTACTAATGTGTCGTAGTTACAACGTCGTATTTTCGTGACGTAGTTGAATACGAAAAATTCACGACGTATCGTAGCTGCAATTTACGAGGCTCAACGTAACTGGATTTACTATTTACGAAAAATATCACTGATCTGATTTCGGGAGTATACTCTTACGTCAAACAGTCGGGAACTTTCAAATAACTCGAGTTCTCTGCANTATACAGTATAAATAAATATGTATTTAATTTCCAGATGAATTGCTACATGAAACGATTTGGAAAAATTCCATTAGGACTATCTGTTGGTGGTTTCTTTTATATAAAAGAAGATTTCTTCATCAAGGTTAGTACAAATTATTACATATTTTAAACAATAATGTGATAGAAACCGTTTGAAATCACTATTTACAGTAAATAAAACTATAATTTGACATTTATTACATTCACTAAAGATTCAAATACAATATTTATGAGTGACAAAACATGTTTTATTATAATCAATTTACACAAATGGCTTGCCGTCCGGACCCGAGTTAACTCTGGCAGGTTACCTGTTAAAAAAAAACTCGGTCCTTTCAGCCCTAAAGTTTTTTTTTTTTTTTTATTTTTGGAATGTTTTTTGTCTCCAAATTTTTTCAAAAATTTTTTTTCGCGCGAAAAAATTTTATCGCGATTTTACTTTACTTTTAATGACGCACGATTAACGCTCAATTGTTTTTAATGCAATTTTTTAATCAAATTTCGTTCATCGTTCTAAAGTTCTAGTGCACGGATTTTACTTCGGTAAAGTTATTAAAAGCTAGTTTCTGATGTCAGAACCGACCTCCAATAGTTTTTTATTTTCTGAAATTAATAGATTTTGTTGTTATTGAAACCGTGTTGTTGTTTATGTATTGTATACTGGCACGATGAAGTGACCGTTTAACCAACACTTGACAAGTTTTCCATCTTTATTTAGTTAGTACACCGTGCTACACATTTGTATTTCGGGAATTCTCCCCTCTTCAGCTAACTAAACAAATATAAAATAACATGAAAACCGCATTTAACTATAACCGAACCCAAACTAAAATTATACAATAAAATTGTTTTTTTAGAACCAGTGAAACATACCTTACTCCAATACAGACAGTCAACTAATACATAGGAGATCTCTAGGCTACCGAAAAGGTTTACATGACGACTACCATAAATGCCGTCTTTTTACACTTTTTTACAATGACACAATCGGTTTTTTTTAAATCCAATTTTTAACATGCAGACAAAGTAATTGATGAATAGTACTAATTCTGGGACTGTTGTATAAAATCGTGCCCTTCGTCTTCGTTCTTTCAAGCATATCCTGTAGACCAACTTTTCAGTACTATCATCCAGTCAGCCAATTCGCATATATCACGGTATACCTTGATTTAATGTACTGACAGGGCAATTAATAAACATTTATTATCTTGAAAAAATATAAAACTGTTTCAGTTGATACGAGTTTCAAGCTCAAAGTGCTCTTCTTCACTCAATTATTATTAAAGGCATAATTACTGTATTGCATTAAATAATTAAGATAACACATAAATGGTATGATTTTTGTAAATCACGTGTTATAACTTAAAAGTTTGATGCCATATAGTAGCCATGTACACTTTAAAAATAGTTGACTGAGCAAGGGCATCGTGAGCCTGAAACGCGTATCAACTAGAAAAAAATAAACTAAGGATAAAAATCTTCCTAGTTTTTTTATTGACTGCACTTTACCGTGCTTGGAAAACAAATACATGTAATGACACGGTTCCAAATTTGTTAAGTATATTTAACTTTTTACTATTTTAACAGGCATACAACGCATTGTATTCCATCTTTAATACTTTACTCGATTTGAGTGGTGTAATGGAAAAGGAATACAAATGTACTTCTCCTGCGCTTAACATTACAACTGGAAAGAATTCTTCAATTATTTAAATCTTGATGAATACGAGTAAACGAAACAATACGAATTTAATAAGAGATATTTGATTACAATTATTTTCTTATGCTGATTTAATCAATAAGTATTTCTTTAATTTTTGTAACTGTAATAAGATAGGATTATTCATGATTTACGTAATTCAAATAGTTGTACAGTCATTATTTAAGTATCAAATTGAGATTAAAACTAAATATAAGTTTAGAAATTCGAAACATTTAAATGTATAATACTTAACGCAGCGAAAAAAAGCAACAATCAGCATCATATAACGATATAATGAATTTATTGTTAATTTAAATAGTAGCAGAGGTGCACTTAGTGTCCATTTTCAACATACAGCGACAGAAGGAAAAAATTCAGTTTTCTACCTTTTAATTAATGGACGATTACAGAACGTAATCTTACTTGAAAAAATGTGAATTGTTAACGTTCGTGAACAAAATGAAAGCATATCTCTTATATATTTTGAGATCAATTTATATCTGGAATTGTAAAGTTTACATCGAAAACATTACAAATTTATATTGTAATTACCCATAACGAAACCTCAGCGCCGCCAGTGCTCTGTTTTTATATGAATTACATTAAGACATTAATGTAATTAATGTCTCGAGATTGGATGACCTGCAGAATTAAAAAAGTACAGGTCTTTTATATATCTAGAAAATGTTCGAGTTATGGACATTCTCATACCGTTAAATTACATTTTATGCAGCTATGAAAGATGGATGAGTTACAGAGTATTAAATAGCAACTCTCTACGTATGCTGGTGTAAACATCGCTATATTTTAATGTAATGCAGATGTAAAGTTAGATGCACTCTGTAGTAACATCTCTGTTGTAGTTTATTGGAACAAATCCTGTTTACTTCTATATTTATAAATATATATAACATATGATAAAATATAGTTTATTTTTGTAGATTTTCAGTATTTTTACTGTAATTTAGCATTATATGCATTTATACGTACAGTACATTGCTTTGTTTTCAGTTAATCACGAGTTGTCACTTTTAAGCAAGCTATATTTGAATGTATTTAAATTTATTACTTAATATTAGAAACAATTATTATTGTGAATTACATATTTTATCATATTGTATGTTGTTGTTTCAATGTAAGTTTTATTGTACAACAACTGATTTTGTTAATTGTGTTATTTGCTAGTACGTTCACATAGTGTTTTCTCATTGTTCAAGTACACACCAGAGACAACCTAATGAAAACTATATTTGTGGAATATTTGTCCAGTAGAATGTCCGAATATGTCAGAGATACTCGTGACAGTAATTTTTAGAGTGATTTTGCTATTAAATACAACTACACTATTGCCCATTAAAATTGCTGCATCAGGAAGAAAGCAAATAGCGGAATCGTGTTTATTATATATATACATTTACAATTATGAAACGATTAGAAAGCCTCCGCCAATAGGTATAGCCTTGGAAAAGGAAATGTGAAGGGTTACAGCAGAAGTAAAAAGAATAAAGAAAAAAAATGACATGAGGAAAAAATGACAGGAAAGAGTGAAACATGAGACTTTAAAGCGCCACCGAGTGCCAATTGTATAACTGCAATGAATACAAATTATTGGTACAAACATACGGTTGTGTACAGAATAACGGCTTCTGCAACTTGTGACAGTAGGAACCCTATAACGTCTAACTTGTTTTAAAACTCAACACACAAAATGCGTATGAACAATCCACTTGCTGGAAAAAACAGCAAAGACCTTCATGGCTTTGTAGGTAACAAAAGAAAAACAATCGCGTTTGTACAATTCAGCCAGTACATGAGAAGTAGGCCCTACACCTCTCTTGCCTGGGGCAAAAACAAAACGTGTATGTAAAACCCTTTCTAACGAAAGGGGAACAGCTGAATAGTTCGTTCAGCTGTTATACTTTACACTCGTTTAGAATGTCTATAGCTCTGATGAAAGTTTCCTGAGCCTGTAGGGTCTTTCGATTCGTGAAAAAGACTTTCAACTGGCATGGCCAGTGATAACCGTGCTCATACAGAGAGCTCGCTAGAATTCGCTTTTTATTTTTGTATTTAGTGCACAAAAAGATGATATGCTGCACATCTTCATCCTCTGCAAGGAAACAAAAGCATTTACCATTCCCTTTGTTTAGGAAACACTTCAGGTATATCTTGAAGTTCCCGTGCCTGTAACGATATGAATAATAATAAAGTTTAAATGGTAAAAAGACATGTGCCTCCTGTCCTGAATGCTTCGAAAAGATTGGAATGCAAGTCAGCGTGTTTTTTCTGCTTTCCATTTCGGTTGCAAGATTTGGGTCATGATGTCTAGTTGGGACTTGTCCATGCTCCTATAGAATGATGTTGAAAGAGTTGGGCATGTCAGCCTTACGCGCCTTATTTGCGAGTCGATCGGCTCGTTCGTTTCCTGTTATCCCAGCATGCCCTTTGTCCCAGTTTAAGAGGATTTTTATTCTTTTTCTTCTAAGTAGCGTCAGAACGTTAATAGAGTCTTGAACTATAGTTAACTTCGTACGTAGATTCGTGATTTGGGCTAGGGCCGTTTTGCTATCGCTGTTGGCGTGTATTGTCTTGTTTCTAAACATCTGCTTAGCCAAACTTTCGGCTTGGTTGTTTGAGCATTGCATTCCTAGCTTGAAGCAGGCCTGGTAAATTGACCTTCCAGAAGTGTTATTAACAAATAATGCGCACCCAACACTCTCAACAGTTTTCGACCCATCAGTAAACACATTGTACGTTTTTTCAATTTACTGCTGGTGTCTCGGTAATTTCCAGATTTGGTTCAGCAAAGTGAACTATGTAAGTGTTTTGCTGTCAATGCAGAACGTACTTCGGATGTCTTTTATAAGTTCCTCCATAGAAGCATTAACAATGAAAGTTTGAATGCTCTTTGCCTTTTGACCTAAAAGTTAGTATTTTTAATATATTTTTCAAACTTTTCAGTGTAGTGGTAAAATGTTTTAAATTAGTTGTAATGCGTTAGTAGGGCTTGTTCTGTATGCTTTAGCAATCGATATTAAACTCCTTCGTTGGATAGAGTTAAGGAGTTTATTTATGTATCGCTTTTTGGCGGCTTCTCCCCAGATTTCCGCCCCATAAGTGATGGCCGGTTCGATTGCACATTTATAGATTGTCTGGCTGTCTTATAATTTATTCCTCACGTGTTCTGGGAGATGCAGCGTAGAGAGTGGGCAATCGTAACTGCCTTGTTGTGGATGTGGCCGATATGTGATGTGTGAAGCCATAATAAAATTGATAAAGATACAGAGCACCCAGCACGTTATACGTTTCATGCCAATTTCGTGTTTCGTGCTGCTTTTATGGTATAGCAATTTTACTGGGCAGCAGTGTTTTTAGAATGTGAATTTATCGCGTGGAATTACAAACGTAAGTGTAAAAACGAATGATAAGATTAAAAGCACAATTGAGTAGCAAACAAAATTTAATAAGATGATTTCACTACATATGACAGCATTAAGTTTAAAATTTTACATAAGTTCTTAATTAAATCATAAACACAAAATTTATGTACGTTGTTACTTCACTCAATGCTAAATGTTATTCTAAATACTTGTATAAAAACGTGTATCGGTCAAAATTTACTTTTAAATCACCATATATTATGATTATTATAACGCAAATTTAATTAAAGTAAAATAAAATATTGTAGTATGTCTTGAAAACATTTATGAGTATTCGAAGTATTCACACTGTTTACGAAGTAGTCATAGATAAATGTAGATGGAATGCACTTATAAAATTGAATAAATACTTAAATATAGTTTTTGTTTTTCTTGATGTTTTAATTCTTTAACAATTACCAAACACTTAAAATATGCGATCTGATTACACGTATTTTCAGTTTTATTAGTAATAATAATCGATCTTATTTATCACAGCTTCAGGCATTCGCATGTGTAACAAATGATTCATCATTATCATATCAAAATTAATTGTACAGTGGTACCTCAGGATACGAAATTAATCCGTTCCGAAACTGAGGTCGTATCATGAAAATGTCGTAAGATGGATCATCTTTTCCCATACGATTACATGTAAAACCAAATAATTCGTTCCAGCGCGAAAAACATACTCAAATTAAAGCCAAGTAATATATTAAAAAAATAACTGTAGTAAGAAAAACAAATGAAAAATGCGAACTAATGTAACGTCGTATGGTGAGTTTTTGTTCGTATCGTGGAGCAAAAATATGTTCGAATTTAATGTCGTATCCTGAAAATTTCGTATGCTGGGGCGTTCGTAACCTGAGGTACCACTGTAATTTTCACTGTAAAAATAAATGTCTCATCATCGTCTCATTACGTCTAATAATCGATCTCATTTATTATAGTCCAGTTAAATTAGAAACCGTGACATTTTCGATGTACTAACTGTCCATAATAGAACTGTATAGAAATCAGTTTAGTCGATTCCATGTAATACTCGAAAAGATAGACGTAAATTCGATTCTATATACGTGGTATATAAGATAATGTATTTTAATCAATCTATTTAAATAACTTTAAAAACATGCATCCTGAAAACAAATAATTAAAGAAAAGACATCAAAAGGACTACAGCTATAATTGCGAATCTGAACTGAATTTGATTTTAAAGTGAAATTCATCATGTAATTTGGATACACCGTTGGATACGACTTTCCATTTTCGACTTGAACATACTTTATTCGGTACAGTACTTTATATTTTACGTTGAGACTTCTATGGAATTTTATTTGCAATAAATTTTATATTCAAAATATTTACTAGGGCGGGAAAGAGATAACTCTTTCCCAAATTAAAAGTTAATTACTGTATTAAGGATAACTCAAAATGTTTCAGAATTTACGATACACACTATACATTTTGTGGATACGCGCTTGGATCCAGATTTACTAATGTGTCGTAGTTACAACGTCGTATTTTCGTGACGTAGTTGAATACGAAAAATTCACGACGTATCGTAGCTGCAATTTACGAGGCTCAACGTAACTGGATTTACTATTTACGAAAAATATCACTGATCTGATTTCGGGAGTATACTCTTACGTCAAACAGTCGGGAACTTTCAAATAACTCGAGTTCTCTGCAACGTGAGTTTCGGTGATAAAATGGAAGAGAGAAATGTAAGGTGTCATTTTACTAGGCGTTGAGATATGAAAGCGAAAAAAAAAATTAATTGAACGAAGGATAGATTCAACTGTTACTTTTTACGGAAAACGTAATTATTCGAAATCTAATCTGAAAAGAAATGAATAGTGGTTGGGATGTACAGTACAGTACGAAGATGCATAAGGTGTATTCAAAATCACAGCATCAGTGCAGCAAGCTGCTGCCGGAAGTAACGCGACTGCTGGAGTTTTCTAGACAACACAAACGCTAACTGCGGGGAATTTCGGAAGAGTAAAAATGGCAAATGATGTGGACTTCCACATTACGTTAAATAATTTTTGAACTTCTTTAATTAGAACAGATTAATGAAAAATAAAAATTTCGAAAACGAAAATAGATATAAAGATATTTTAAATTTCTGTAGGTGTTTTAAATAACTAAATAAATCCTAATACACTATTACACTTTTACGACTAAAAAAATTATGTGATGTGTTAGGTAAAAAATAAATATACAAGTATATTAAAATGTTCTATTAAAGTACTAACCGAATAATAAGTTATTCGTGGCTTATTCATCGATAAATAAAATCAAAATTTTCAACAGATAATAGAGCTCTTCAGAGCCTTAGAGTGCTGCCATTATGTTTCCTAGCTTATCCAGCGTCGAAAAAAACACTTACAGTTTTCTGGAAGCACGCTGGCAGCAACTGGAAGCAATGGAAGATTTTGAACAGAGGTGCTGAGAGGTGATAGCTGCTCGCAGAGATTTTGAATACGCTCATAGATAAACACTAAATTTTCCGTGTCTAAATAATAGGACCTACTTCTCAAGCGATTTCAATAAATGGGCATCTGAAAATTTAGTGTTTAGCTTATAAGCATTTGTAAGTTTCATATCCAAGAGTGGTGTTGTAAAGTCTCCGTCGGGGACGCGATGGTCAAGACTGACGAGGGTCTTAAAGAGTCGTACGTGGATGCAATCGGTACCGAGACAGACTCAACGGTTACAACTAACTGTTTATTTGACACGAAGAAAGCTTACAAGATTTCAGCGATCTCGTAAGTTCAAAGTCGGAGAAGGTCTCTGAGTCTGCCTCTTCTTTCCAAGACAGTCACAAAAGGATTGTCTTTGATATGAAAATGAGAGTTCCTTCAACGTCCCGAACTCCGGGACGATAAAGTCGACTTCAGGTAAAATGTTGATCCGAGAACGGGAGACAGAGACGAATTTTATTAATTTCTATTTTTACTCGCTCATTCCGATTGATCGCTTTATCTCGTATTAGCTTTCTAAGAGGTTGTCCAGAACTAAGTGTAATGAGTTATCAGCTTACATCACGGGCGAGATCAAAATCGATGTTCAATTCGATGCCTGAACCGAAGATGTCGATCTTAAAACATAAATTTTTCTATTATGATTCTTCTATAAGTTAACGAAGGTGACACATCGTTGTCATAGCTTGACTGAAAGTGAGTATAAGTTTTTTGTTAATTGTTGAAAACAACATTTGTTGACGTTTACGTTGTAGGCCGTAAATCTCCTAAAGCTTACTGTTACGTATGTTGTAATCAATGTTTTGAACTACGATGTTTGGATTGTATTGGAATCGGTTTAAGTTTGATAGGAATTATATTTTTACGAAATGTTTTTGTTTTGCAGAACAATATAGATCAACCACCGCATTGATGACTTTTCAAAACAGTAGCAGATGAGCAGATGGAAAAAGTTCGTGCAGTCTTGAAAATGATACAACTTTTTCTCTTTTTAAAACTTTTCCAAAGTAACAAAATCTCAATATATTTTAGAGACGAAATTAGCACTTTCTAGCGATTAAAATATAAAATTTATATCAGGACGAAGTTGGGACAGAAAAGTGAAATTTTAACGTCTACTCATACAAAGCCGAATTGAATAAAAGAAATCAAAGGAAAAAGAAAAAGAAAGAATCTATGCAGCTAAGAGTAAAACTGCTAAAAAGTTATAAAGAAAGAAATAGTAGATCAATCACTTGAAGTAACGAGATAAAAACAAATTACAGCTTTATGAACGTAATGTTTGTTTTACAAAAAAAAAGTAAACACAGAAGGCATCTGTGTTTAGAACAAATTGTTAAATTTTCAGTCTGATAATTTTTTTATTTACTCCTTATTTATTATTTCTTCTTATATTTCCTTCTTATTTATTATTTAGTGTTGGTGTTTAGTAAATAATCAAAACATCAAGCAAAACAAATCTCATTTCAGTGTTTATTCAATTTTATAAGTGCAAACCATTTACAATTTTCTATGACTAGTTACTAAACTCTTCTTATATTTCCTTCTTATTTATTATTTAGTGTTGGTGTTTAGTAAATAATCAAAACATCAAGCAAAACAAATCTCATTTCAGTATTTATTGAATTCTATAAGTGCACTCCATTTACAATTTTCTAAGACCAGTTACTAAACACTTTTAATTACTCGAATACTAACAAATGTTTTCAAGATATACTAAAATACTTCAATNAGTAGAACTTGTAAACTTGATAACTTTTAAATTATCGTAAAACTTGTAGATAATATATATCAATTAACGGGTATTTTTGTTAAATGTTAATTTGTAAAGTGTACTTCAACCGGTCATTTCCATCTGCCTCCATTCTGACCTCGAAAGCCTAAAGCGCGATTGCTCGCGCGAAACCTGACGTAACGGTCATCGAAATTTTCGTGTCCTAAAAGACACTTTGGTGTCACTTAAAGGCCTGACAAAGCATCGAAAAAGTGCCGAACTTGCAATCACAACATTAGTTTTTAAAATATGTGATAATCTGTACTAACCTTGATGAAGAAATCTTCTTTTATATAGAAGAAACCACCAACAGACATTCCTAATGGAATTTTTCCAAATCGTTCTATGTAGCAATTCATCTGGAAGTTAAATACATATTTTTATTTTTAAATTAAAAAAATCTAACAGCAAGATGCTTAGCTTTTCTGGAAACTTTCTGTTGCTCCATCTGTTATTATATTTTATTAAATTAAAAGAACTTTTGTATTTAGTAAGTATTATAAAATAGGAAAAGTAAAAGAAATACTAGTAAAAATGGGTTTTATAAAGATTGATAATGCTAATGAGCAAAATTATCCTTAATCTGAGCGTACTAGAGATACGAAACAGGATCCTATTTATTTTGTCATTCCTTCAGCCTTTAATCACCAAAATTTCACAGTGTTAATCCGCCTAACAATGAATCATGGTTGCGAAATTTTGGAAATTTTCAATAGTTTATTTTAAGATATCGAACTAAAAATGTTATCTAATTAATGAAAAACTATTTTAATCTATAACTGAATTTAATTTAAATGTATTAAATAATAATAAAAACAAGAAATTAATTATCTCCACAATAAACTTTATTTTAAAATCACTTTAAAATACTTAAAAATTGTCAATAAACTTTTCGTTGGCATACCTTCAATTAAAATTTTTTAAACAAAATTTATATTATATTCAAGATGAACTTCATAATTATCTTCTCAAGCAAATGTTACAACGTATATATTGCAATGGTAAGACGAATTGACTAATGAATTGTGTACATTTTTGTGTTCTTCGAAAGCCTTGTGGCTGCAGAACGCTTAAAAAAATAATGCAATTAAATGGGTATAGATTGTGCATTATACGATGACCATCCAGATGAGCTTCACTTTGAAATTGACTATTACACACGAGACAAATGAATAGTTTACATTCAGAATGAGTAGAAAGATTCTGAATTAAATACAAACTATGATGATGAGTTTAACACGATGAGTTCACGAAACGTTTAACACATATTCTTTACTCTTAGGGTTTTTCTTTCTTGTGGATTCTCAGATGACGATTCAAGCTGTACTTACGAGGAAAACTTTTATTACATGTATTACACTCGTAGGGTTTTTCTTTCTTGTGGATTCTCAAATGAAGATTCAAGCTGTACTTAAGAGAAAAACATTTATTGCATGTATTACACTCGTATGGTTTTTCTCCCGAGTGGGTTCTGAGATGATAATTAAAAGTGCTCAAATGAGCAAAACATTTAGTACATGTTTCACATCTGTAGGGTCTCTCTCCTGTATGGATTCTAATATGACAAGTTAAACTCTGTTTATTAGCGAGAGACTTATCGCACATTTTACATTTGTAGGTCATTGTACTATTTATGTCTATCAACACCTACAAAAGAAATACTGCATTTTAAAGCAATTCATTTATATTGCAATTTTTCCTTAAATTACAGTTAATAACTACATATACTGATAGTAATTTACATGTTTCAGTATACAATTTATAAGGCTGACAATTTTTTACATCAAAATATATTTTTCAAGTATAAACATAACACTGAACTATTTAATATGTGGATTTTAACATTTGTGTATAAAACTGAATTTCAAAGTAAGCGCATATCATGTTGTAGTACAAAGTGAGACAAAAATCACTTTATCACAGAGAGTTTGTTATTGTGAAGAGGAAAACAGGAGAATTTAAAACATGTTACCTTTAATGTTTAAGCCAAAAAATCTCCAAGATGTGTATATTAATATGATGAAAATAAACTTATAAAATAAGTAAAAGTAATAATGTTATTTTATTTTTACATGAAAAACTTTCTTTGTGTTTACCCTATAAACTCTCAAACTGCTGCCATTTCGATTCTTACCAGAATTACTAAAATAGAAAAATCCTTCTTAAATCTACGTTGTTTCACAGTTTTTTTTTGCAGCGCCGTTTGTAATGTAAAAAAACAATTTTGAAAACTAAATTTGCATATTTACATATGTTGGCTTATTTGTTGAGGCTACAAAGTTCCCTCAGTACCATTGCTTTATAACGACCACCCTGTAATTTATTTACATTTCTAAGTTTAGTTTATAGATATTCGTGTAACACTTCATACAAAGAATTCTTCATTAATCAAAATTACTAGATTACTTTAGCATGCAATGAAATCATTTAATTTATTGCTCATTTAATGAAAAATATAAGGTTTTAACTGCAATTGTTCACATTATTGTATCAATGGAGCCAAAAGTGGTCAATAATAAACTCAAAATAACAATTCTGATCAGGCCTTGCGTCTAACTACATCCATTCAAATTTAGAAATTAGAATTGTAAATAATATATCCACGTTAACAAAATTTATATTGAATCAAAATTTAATATCGAATCAAGTAATAAAAAATTTAGGCTTTCTCCAACTAAGATACTTTTCATTTAATAATTTTGATTTTACTTAAAACAATACAAAGTTTTAATTATAAAAGATATTCTAATATTAAAATATCAAGGAATTCTTACAAGATAAAACCAGTTGTATTTTCACTTTCAATTTCTTTGGATTGATAGGAATAATTTTATTTGTCTTCCATCACCTACAACCACACACATATGTCGGTTATTTAACGTAATTTGCATAAAGAAGTGTTGTATTTAAATTTCGGATAACTATTAAATGTGATTTAAAATATCATTTTTATATATATTTTATGTTATAAAGATTACCTTGTGTAATAATATTTATTTGCAAATAATCTAGTTTCTGTTATTCGATGGAGAAAGTGTTTATCTAAAACACTTTCTCCATCCACACTAGGTAAATTAATTTACCAAATGTTAGTAATTTTAGTGAAATTTTATATATATTATCCAACATATTTTATATAAATTATAGAATAAAAAAATTAAGATGGGACTACGTAACTATCTGCAATAATCTTTGTAGAGTATGGTATTAAATTTATATCAAAGATACCTTTCTATGACAGATAAAAATAACGAATGACATTACTGCAATGCTCATACAATCTGTTTAACTTAATATAGGTGAAAAGCACACTTTATTAATTAAAATAGAATAGAAATTCGTTTATTTTTCACTCATGAATGAGCATTGAGACGAATTGACAAAAATACAAGATTACAGAATTTTCTAGTATTTATTCTAAATGATAAGTTATAAGAGAGCCAAATTGACGCAGATATTGCTGTACTGTACATTTTGTACCATTGCAAGCTGCCTTCTATATATTAATTTGCACACTCTTAAATCAATCTGATAATCTTACAGTGCTGGTTTCATGTAAAGTATCAGATTGTTTTTTAAACACAAAACATAAATATACTGTGTTAGTCTTAAAAACCTTGAAACAACGTTAATGAAAACATTAAGCAATAAATAGTAAATAATATAAATTCGGTAAAATGTTTCATATTGCGAATGAATTTCCACTAAATATTATAACTAAACTTCAATAGCTAACATTCAAGAAACGAATAATATTAAATTCTACAAAGTTGTGTTGTATGTCACTATAACAACATCTAAACAGGAAGCAATATACGTTAAAAAATTATTAGAAATATAAAACTGGCATTATCGACAATTTATCTAGATGTTAGATATTTATAACTTGCTACCCCTATGATTGATAGGATGAGACAACACAGCACATGGGCGATCTGCTGTCATTGAAAAATTTTTTACGACAGACCGACATTTAGTGTTGCACACGTAAAGAAGTTTTGAAAAACCCAAATAGCCAGCCTATAGTCACGTAATAAAACGCGAATATTATTTGGGAATTTTCGTTTTACGCTAGGCCGAAAGCTTATGAAAAATAATGGTATTACAAATTTGAAAAATTTTACTTTTTTTACGATCAATACTAAAGAATTGCAGAAAGGACTAATTAGTTACATTCATTGTCGGTCTTTCAACTTGAAACGACTGTAATCTAGTCATCTCTAATCAAAGTGTTTACTTTAAATTTGATAAGGTTCCTGCACTGTGCTGCATAAAAAAATAATTGAATTATACTATAATGTTCTGTTTATATATGTTACTGTAAATGATCGATATGTGGCAAATGTCAACATTCTTCTGTGAATGTCAGCATTTACAGTCGTTTCGTGTATGTACGAAATACAGTAGAACCTCGGAAACTCGGCCTAATGTGGACCGAAGAGTGGCCGAGTTTGTGAAAATGCCGGGTTATCGGAAATGGGGTTAAAAAAAATAAGTGCGAGTGTTTCCTCAGAAAATACTGTACTGTACTTGTATGTATTGGTTACTTCAGAATATAACAGAGAATAAACTGCCCGAATACCCTTAAACAAAGGAAAAGTACGTCCTTTATGAAGGCATAGAGCCTTTACTACATGAAAATGAAAATTAACGAATACACTGTGTACAGTAATTTACCTGATAAGACAGACCTCAGAAAAATACTTTATGAGAGCTTTTATACTTTTATAAAGCTGTCTATAATGAAAATTAATTAACTAAGGATTTTTTTGCTCTGCCAGGATGTGCCCGAGTTATCCGGAGTGCCGGGTTATCGAGAGCCGAGTTTTCGAGGTTCTACTGTATTTGCTAAATATCATTATTTCTCACTTACACTGGCAAATGTCGACATTCAGCATGCATGGATGGTAAATGTTGAATAAAAATATTTTTGTTACGTTAAGACAAAATTGCGATTTTTTAATATGTCGAAATAGGAGAAAGCTTAAGTAACAGCGCATGTAAATAAACTGTTAAACCTAAAACGGACAGTACATTCTAAATCATTAAAGAAAATAATACAATAATAAACCTACACATAAATTATGTGATTAACGTTATACAATCTTATTTATTGCAACAACTTAAACTATTATGGCACTTTGAATTGCACAATAGTCCCTTGCTTTTACAATTGCATTTATTCGTGGAACACTTCTTTTGCGATGACAGCGTGCATAGCTTTGCTCTCCACTTTTATAATTAGTTACAGCTGCTTTTCTCGGCGATATTTCTTGAGAAGAAATCTCATCTATCGATAGTAACTTTTCTTTACAAATTACGAACTGATTACGAGTTTAAAGCTGCTTGAGGGTATTATTTTTGTTTGCTAATTTCTAAAAGTCAGAGTCTTCTATTTCTACAACAACTGCCAACACATTTAGGCCATCTGTAAGGCCACGGTCGACATCAGGGACTTATATTCATACGGTAGCATTAATTTGAGCAGACGGAAACGTTCTTTTGAGGTTCGTAACATTTTCGTTGCCTGCAGTAGAAGATTCTCTTTCGCGGCCTATCTTTTTATAGAAATAAGTTCATTACTGTCAGGGCTTGATATAAAGACGTGGTAAATTGTAGCTCCTCTTTAATATTTTCCTTTGGAATATGGTATTCGTTATGGCCACTGCTCAAATTTTCTTCAAAAGTATTAACAATTTCTTTGACCTTCACCATAGCTTTCTGTGCTTGTGGACGTACACCAGCGATTGTTCGAATGTATAATAACATAACCAAATATTCAGTTTTTCACCGACGTATTTTGTATGTGCCCACATTTGCCGGAAAATATCGACATTCTCTAATTTCGGTCTTTCACAGTAAGATATGCATAATTGAAGTATTTTTCTGGCTCATTTTTCTATTGTTTCTATCAATGATTATGATAGAACAAAATGACATGTGTGGAAGCATCAGATATATGTTCAGTAGCTACGAAATACAAGCTATATAGCTGTATTACTCATAATATTTAGTTTACATTGCTCTGGAATTTAGTATTATTAAAGGAAAAAAGATCTCTGTTCATTATACCAAAAGCTACTGTTATAAGAAGAAAGAATTCCAGGAAAAACTGAGATTTACTGTTTCAAATTTTTTTCTTTATTATTTATTAAATTTATAACGCTATCAGTCACATTCAGCATACCTCTATAACCCCAACTAAGGAAACAAAACAGAAGTGGTAACGTAGCATCGTTTTCAACCATTGTTCTTTCCACTTGGGACGTGTATGCACTCAGTCATTTTATACCCATGCCTCTGTTATGAGCAGTAATAATCACAGTAATTTGAAAAAGACATACAGTCGACCCCACCTATAACATGGTAGATACGTTCCGTTTTCTATGAATCAATTTTGTACGAGTCCTTGCCAATCACAGCCCGACACGTGTAACGTTTCGGACTACGGCTGTTTGAAAGGTTTTCTTCCATAAAATTAATCGATTCTAGACTAATTCGACTCAACATTTCCAAAATATGTATAATTTTTTTGGAAATAATCCGTATAAACTATAAACAATACGCTATACGGTATCCGTATACGCTGAAAACAAAAAATTGTAGGATTACTTACCGAGTGTGCACCGTTCGACGTCGCCATTGCTCAAGCTTGTTTTCGTCTCGGAGCAGCGCACCAAACCGCGGCCGCGATTTCTGATAAGTTATTTTTCTGCGAAAACTTCGTTGAACATTGGAGACATCATTAATATAATTTTTATAGCCGTTGAATAAAAAATGTTTCTTTCACAAGAAATGTATAAAATTACAGCAGTGTATTAGACTTACGGTACCTAATTTACATACTGTACAGACGATATTAAACAACTTACTTGCCTAAACTCTCTGTAGCGTAGCGCTAGACGGCGGAAAGTATATATATAATTATAATAAAATTACAATAAATTGAGTTAATATATAATTATATGTACAGTACCTAATTTATATATTATTTTCATATAATACTGTACAGACGATAGTAAACTCAATTTATCCGCCTAAATTCTCCGTAGCGTGTCACTGGACGGCGAAAAGTAGTTCGGCTGCCCGATGACGTTTTACCGAATTAGAGGAGTTTTTTTTACTAGGTTTGTACGGATACCATCGCAATTTTTTCGCCTTCTTTTAGGAATCGTAATTATAGGAACTCGTGTTATAGGGTTCTACTGTGTTCACTTGACAAAGAGATAAAACAACGAGTCTAAAAAATTGAAATCCATTTTGGAATGCCCCATTAAAAAAAATTGGTTTTACTTAAATAATTTAAAGAAATAAACGAAGAAAGATAAATTTTGATTAAAATAATATACATTTACTTTCTGTATAATTTGATATTTTTGTTCAATGAAGCCACCTTTATAGAAATGAATGGCATGGTGAAAGCAGTCTGGTAGCATTGGCAATTATAACTTCTACGGGTTGTGTTACAGTTGCTGGAATTTTATCTGTTTTATCTATATTTGTAAGAACGCATAAAATATTAAATTATTTGAATTTATACTAACCAAATCTTCGTTTTTTTGGAGATGTATGATAATTTCGTTTGAATTGGAAATTTTTCATTTGCATTTCTTCCATTACAATACAAATTGATAGTACAATTTAATGTATAATTTGTAAGCTAATGCAGAATGTCACAAACTGTCAATTAGTAGTTAAATTGCTGTTCAATTAAACTATTTATGGTGTCGAGGGTTCGCGTTTAATTAAACAACGAGCTGGCCACGTAGAGATTGTCGATTTTTGTTTACATGTATAACATTGTATAACACTGTAACAATCAATTTAGGCATCGTTTTTCTAAAAAGATTTCTTCAGTAGGCATAAACTTGAAATTGCACATATATTGCATAACCTCACCTCATTAACTGAATTGAATCAATTCCTGTAAGAATTAATGAATTGTTTTAAATATTATACTTCTTACTAGATAGTTACGTTACTTTTGGACAATACTTTATAATAGAATTTTATTTTTGTATTTAGGTAATCATTTTATGAAACGTTTCGAAAAAATTCCCATCGTGTTATATTTGGCTGGATTCTTTTAAGTAAAACGCAACTTTTTTTTATTAAAGTATGCAGTTTATACGTTTTGCTATTGATAATTTATTCTTATTTCTTTTGTATTTTATTTCGTAGTGCACTTCAATTTTCTTCTCTGCTGAAGATTTGTTGTATGTATTGTGTATTTTCATCCAGTATGAAAATTACTGGGGTAATACATAAGAAAAAATGTGAATCAGTCATAGAAAAATTCGAACATTCCCATGGCATTTTAACCAACATGATAGATTTCTAGCGATAAGTACAGAAAAATAAAACTATTTAGAATAATACACCATTTGTGTGTATGGTGTGTTTAAAATTTGAGTTTAGTATGCAGTATGTAAAATTAAAACTTTTCTACTCAGAGTACTCCGTATCTGTAACAATTATACGGATTGATAGTAATTCAAACACAAATAATTATCGTATTTATCTTCAGGCACTTGGCAATACTTATCATCAAGTTTTATTCAGTTGATACGTGTTGATATTACACACGTTTCGGGCATTTATTGCCCCTCTTCAGCCAACTTTTTAATTACAGGTTATCAAGATATTAAAAACCACAGGTTTCATCGCTTATGTTTACTGGTTGTTACAAAAATTTCTTGGCGCTTAACACACTTTAATCTAATTATTTGTTTTTCGCTGTTATAAAATCTAAACACCTTTAAAATTTTTCTTATACATTTACAACAATATTAAAATTGACATATTTGTCTTTCAAAATCATGCAATTTCCTCTTTTTGCAAACGATTGGGATGACCTCTCCTCCCCCTCTTGTTTCCCCCAGTTAAGCGTACCACTGGTTACTATGGTCATATGACTATATTGACACAAACATTTGTAAACAGAGTATAAAAAGGACGAGGAAAACTATTTTGCAACACAAATTTACTTCAAAAACTTTTGCTAAGAGAAGCTTTCCAGGTAATGCAAAGCTCCTCTTCTTCCAATTAGGTAAAGTAGCTTTCATGAATTTACCTGATATACGTCAAACAAAACAAAACAGATAACACGCATTTACTTGTTTTACAAGGAACACGCCTTCTGCTGTGGCTGCTTACTGATGTGAGGATACATGGTGAATGTGTGTCCCATTATTCAGGTGTAAAATTTAAAAGCGATGAACAGTGTGTTAATCGTCTGAACCTGCTGACTGCCAAAGCTGTGTAGTGATGTTTCACAGGTGCAGTGTAATACGATCGTTTACGTCTGCAGAATTTGATAAATTATTTTTTTAACCGACTTTCTTCAAAATGTTGTAAGTAACAGGATTAATATGTCACTTGAAGGTTAGTCTTCGTTATATAGTGTGTTTTCTTGTAAAATGACCCAGTGGAAGTTTTTGAAATAATTGCATTTCGAAAGATTGTTTTTGTCATCTTTTGCATAACCTGTATGCAAATTTTGGTTTTATTTATTTCTTGCAGCAACACACTGCTCTAAATAGGAAAACATTAACTATTACCACTCTGTATATAAGAATTCTTTTTATAACAACGAATATGTATTTAATTGAATTGTTTTTTCGTAATTGTGTTGGAATAAAATATTAATATCAGTAAGTATAAAAGTTTCGCAAACCGATATTTTTTCTGTACTCTGTGATTGTATTAAATAGCAGGTTATTATAATTTAAGTTTTGTATTACTATTCAACGTTGTTTAGAGATACTTAGCGATGAAAATGCAATCTAGTTTAGTATAATGACATTTTCGAATATACGGAAGATATTTTCAGGAAAAAACCAATTGCAAAACTTTTCACTATAGCACTTTTAACACTGGAATTACGTTTTATTTGGCAAAGACTTTCGTGCTATATCCCCTGAGCGATGCATCGAATATACTTAACGTGGTGTACGTTCTAAATGCATTAAACCCGAAGAGAATGAACAGTGTGTTCAACAGTCAACTGTAATTGATCTGTGATACTTTTAATGTTCAATGAAATAGTCTTTTTTATGCTATCAAATTTGCAACAGATCCAGAGAAAACGATAATTTTTAAGTGTCTCCACAAAAAGCATTCACGTGGATTAAGATCTAATCCTCCAAAAAACTTTTCTTACGTTGTCAGCTATCAATACGTGAAATTCTCTCGCATATAGACTGGTATTTATTTACTTTAATACTATTAAAATGCAGTATTTTTATTAAAATCATCCATCATAAAAAATATATGTTGACAAGATAAAGATGAACGAAATGTTATTTAAGTGAAATGTATACTGTATTTTATAAATAACAGCTTGAATAAAATTAAAATTTATACTTTCGGAAAAATATAAAACATTATATATAAAAAAATATAAAAATAATCATTAATTTATAAAATATCTGTAGTTTACCTTCATTGATGATTTTACGAAAGGATTTTGAAAAGTTTTATTGGCCATTTTCGTTGGTGGTTTCTTTTATATAAAAATACTTCTTTATCAAAGTGTTTAAAACTATTACTTAATGTTTCTTCTTGTGATTTAATTGGTCTATTCTTAATACTGTGCAGATGGTTAGCTGATTTTATTCTATATTTCCCACATTTATTAATTTAACAGAAGTGGTGTAGAGAAGAAAACAAATGTGCGTAAATTCATTCTAAAATCGCACACTGAAACTACAATTCTATACTTAACATTTACACAGCTATCTTCACGAAGAATATAAGTAATTTTGTTTTATGTATACTTAATAATTAAGTATAATAAAGACATTTATGGTTTAATTTCTATTGCATAATAACGACAATATCGTGTTTAACTAAAACGTGGTTTGCTTGTAAATGAAAGAATATATGAAGTTAAAATGTAAAAACATTTCTAGCAATATCCGATTGTTCGATGCGAACCGAAAGTTAATTTACTTCAATTGAAAAATTTTTCCTAGAAAGGTGTTATATAAATAAATGGCACGACTCTGTTATTAAATAAAAAGTACGATATATAGGGGCAAGGCACTACTAATTTGAGATCAAGAGCATGTATTTTAAATTAAATAACTGAAAAATATAATTAAAACTTCCAGCCCAGCATTGTCACAATGAAAATAATCGCTCGTATTACTTATCTATTTGTCATTTCCTGTGATATCTGAACAAGATCAAATCTGTATCGTCTAACTCCAGTCTTAGCGCTTTATCCACTCAGCTCTAGCTGCAAAAGGCGTAAAATTTCCAAAGACTCATAAGCCGAACATTTAATTTTTACACGCCCAATTTCTGAAAACTCTTGAGAAGTGTATCCTGTTATTGGGACAAGAAGCTGCTTGTGTTGTTTTTAAAGCTATATACTCATTTGGTTTCGTTACAATCAAAAACCCGAATGTCTGCTTCTTCCCTTGTTAGCAATAGGAATTACTTTGGAATAATTTCGAATAACACATTTGATTACAATATTTAAAACGTGTTTCACAGATTCTGTCATTTTTGTTCTAATCTACTAAAAAAAAGGATAAAAGTAAAAAAAGTCATTTAAAAAATTACTCAAATTTTTCGCAGTTGATAAAAAGTCTCCAATCTGGAAACATTAGGTGGAATTGCAAAACTAGCTCTGGGTCTCAACGTCACTTTTTCTACTTTTCAGCCGGAGCTTGCCACGTAACGTTATGAAATAGCAATGATAGCATATTAGTGGCGTGCCGTGACATTTGATGATAGGGAAGCTGCGTTTCTATAAATAGCCGACTTCCACGGGCAATTAATCAGTGATGGTCAGTGTTTCTCAACCTTTAACGAATCGCCGCCCCCTTCAATGTAGTATCACCCCCTTCAATAAAACCGTTACATAGTATCGCCCCCCTTCACTACAAAATTCCGATGCCGAGGGACAAGGCTAACGCCAAATTCGTACTGCATCGAATAAGCTATGACTATATAATATTATCTGTTTAATTATTGTACGATATAACGGATAAAATATCTAATTATTCTTAATATAATGTTTTACTATATCGCCCAGAAAATTGTTTTTTCACTCCCCAAAATATAAATTGTTACTAATCGCCCCCTGAACATGGAAAAACGCCCACATGGGGCGATATCGCCCCCGTTGAGAAACACTAGACTAGGGTCCATTGATATTCGTTTGTTCGATAAGCCAGTAAAAATTGTAACTTTTGTAATCATATTTTTAATTAATAGATTATCTAACGCACTTAATAAATAAGCAAGTTCAATATAATTACCTCTGATATATTACATTCAATAGATTTCTTATGCCCTTTAAATGCCAATTCTCGCTTCGATAACATCTACTAATTTAGATATAATATATCTATTAGCCGTAACTTTGTTATAATTTTTAATATTTATTTTACATTGTTTACTAATGTTAAATTCTATTGTACTTTGATTTCCAATTGCTTCAATTTTACGAAAGAATCTATGTGAGATTTACGATTTTCGTGTCTTTTGCCAGCTTTACTCAAATTATTTAAATTGTCGAAGCTATTCTTATTCCACATAGAATTTTATTTGAAAATAATAGGCAAAGCCAACAAATCAATTCTTTTTCATTTTTATGCATCCACAAAGCCATTTTATGTCTTCATAACTTTTATCGTGAAAATGTCGAACTTAGTTTTTTTGTCGAAGTATTTCTATTTAACTTAAACATTGCCTTTCTGTTATTTTTTTTTTGCCAAACCGCAGTACTTTCATACTTTTACAGTCCATTAAAAATCGACAAATATCTGGTTTTTCGAGGCGGATCAAGAAGAAAAAAGAGACAACTTCGCAAACAAATAAGATTGGGTTAAACTTCATTAAGTCACCTATCCAAAGTAGGAGGAATTTATCTGTTCGTTATACGTAGTAGACAGTTTAAAATGAATCAACTCGAGAAATTAAGGAAAAAACGCGCTTCGATAAGAGCTAGTGCGACGAAATTAATTAGTAAAATCGATAGTCTAATTGAAAGCGACAATAGAGAGACAGAAACTAATGTAGATATACTGGATCAGTTGAGTCGAAAGAAAGAGTCATTGAGAACCTTAAACGGGGAAATTGAGGGTTTCGTTACTAGCCCAACTGATTATGACACTGAGATAATCAATAGTGAATAATATGAGGACAAAATTATAAGTTGTAAATTTAAGATCCGGTCTTGTATTAAACGATTAAAAGCAGATTCGTCCGTGGTCACAGTGACTTAGGGCCCCGTAGTTCGAAATAATTCTGCTAATATTAAGTTGCCAAAAATTCCTCTACCGAAATTATCTGGAAGGTATAAAGAATGGAGTAACTTTAAAATTCAATTTGATAATATCATTTCGTCAAGCGAGCAACTGTTGCCAGAACAAAAACTACATTATTTGAAGGCTGCTATCGTAGGGGAAGCTAAGAGTTTAGAAACGTTAAACGATTCGTTTGCTTCATTGTTTCAAGCGCTACAAGAAAGGTACGAAAACAATAAACCCATGTTAATGCGATTCTAGACTCTGTAGAATTACCTTATGAGTCAGCAAGAGGTTTGAGGAGTTTAATTGATAGCATCAATAGGAATATGCGAGCACTAAAAGTCTTAGGATATGAAAGGAATGAGCTTTCTGATATCTTAATTTTAAATATCGTACTTAAAAAGCTGGATAAGGAGATTCTAAAACAGTATAAGTTCAGTATCAGTTCGAATGACGTTCCTAAACTAGATAATTTGATTTCATTGTTGGTAAAGCATTTTCAGATTTTAGAAAATATTAATAAGACCACGTTCGTGAAACCAAGGTGTAGTCAAGATAGAGTTAAACCGAAAAGCTTCTTCGTGAAATGTAACAATTCTATGACCTATTGTATTTTATGTAAGCAAAATCATCCTGTTTACACTTGTGATTCCTCTTTACGGCTGGAAGCCTCCCAAAGAAACGATGTTGTGGCCAAAAACAATCTCTGTTTCAATTGCTTAAGTGATCGGCATGTGTTATCCAATTGCAACTCCAAGAGCTGCTATAAGATATGCCGAAAGCGACATAATACATTACTGCACCGAGAGAAACAAGCTATGACTGGTTCAAATGTGCCAGTGGTCGACAGCAAACCGACTCCAATGAAGCAAGACCTTAATCCCAACGCAATAGAGTTTCGTGAGAGTATACCTCACTCACTGTCATGCATTGACAATGGAAATAAGACAGTAATTCTCTCGACAACCATAGTTTGGGTTTTAAATCATACTACCGGAGCCAGCATTCAAGCACACGCAGTATTGGACTCGGGCAGTATGCCAAATATTGTTACTAGGGATTTCATAAGTCGTCTGGGTACCCCGCAAGAAAGAATCGATCTCACAGTCTCCAGTATAAGTGGAAATAAAACCTCGGTCAAGTTTAAGCTGACTGCCACAATAATAAACGGAAATGGATCTTTTTCTAAGAAGCTAGAGTTCTTAGTGGTGCCAAGGATTACGGATTTACTCCCTGTTTCCTCTCTACCCATTAGCAAAACAGAAATTCCACGTCAGTTAGCTGATCCAAGATTTGCTACACCAGGCAAGATTGACATACTTATTGGAGCTGAAGCATTCTTTGAAATAGTTAAGAACGATCAAATTCGTTTATCGTGCAATAATAACCTTACATTTCGCAAAATAGTTTTTTGATACATCGCAACTGGATCTACAGAATCTAATAATCAAGTTCAATGTTGTGGACTAATATCAGAGCCAGAGTCAGTCGATAAGTGTTTACAAAGGTTCTGGCAAATAGAGACTCTAACAGAGGCTCCAAGTTTGGTAAGTAAAGAAGAGGAGTATTGCAAAGATCAGTATCAAAGAACTCACTAACGAAATGAGGACAGGAGATATATTGTGCAGATGGCAACCAAGGACATACAAAACTTTAGAGAGTCAATGAAATTAGCATTGAGGAGATTGAATCAACTGTGGAAGAGACTATCAAGGGACAATCAATTAAAGAGATTATATCAGAATTTCATGAAGGAGTATTTGGATTTGGACCATATGGAAAAGGTGCAAGAGCCTTCTGCTAATCAGGCAGCAAACACCATATGTTATTACCTTCCACATCATGGTGTGTTGAGACCAGACAAAACCACTACAAACTTAATGGAAGTCTTCAACGCATCTGCTCCCACAACTTCTGGACTGAGCCTAAATGATCATCTTTTGAAAGGTGCAGTAAAGGAAGATGTTTTCGAGATTATGACAACATTTCGAAAATATAAGTAGGCATTTACATCAGATATCCAGAAAATGTTTCGTAAAAGTCTAATTGAGCCCTCGCAACAAGATCTCTTAAGAATTGTTTTGAAGAACGAGAAAGATGAAATGCTAGTCACCTACAAACTGAAAACATGGACATACGGGACTGCCAGTGCTCCCTTTCTTGCGGTGAGAACTCTTAAGCAATTGACTCACGATGAAGCAGCAAACTATCCTCTGGCCTCTAAAACCATATTACGAGATATCTACATGGATGACATCGTGTCAGGTGAGCAAGATTTCGATGTTGCCCTCGAACTACAATCTCAGTTGTGCAATATGTTGAGCACATGTGGAATGACACTACACAAATGGAACTCTAATTCAATGAAATTGATGAACAGTAGTTCACCAGAAAATAAAGAACACTGCTATTCTTCAAGTGCGGAACCAACAGTAAAAACCTTAGGCATTATTTGGAAGCCGGTTGAAGATCAGTTCATATTCGAGGTATCGATTTCAGAAAAATTGCTTTATACGAAACGAGAAGTATTGAGTGTCACCGCCAGGCGTTATGACCCCTTGGGTCTTCTAGGACCAGTTATAATTCGAGCGAAGATTTTTCTACAGAAACTGTGGCTCAGTAAGCTCGATTGGGAGGATACTCTACCAGAAAACCTTAACTATGAATAGTTGAACTTTGTATTATCCTTGAAAGCCCTAAACGATCTTAAAGTTAATAGATATATTTTGACAGGTCCCCTTCAAAGAGCTGTTTTGCTAGGATATGCAGATGCCTCGGAGTCAGCTTATGGAGCAGTAGATTACATGCATTGCATAAAGGAAGATGGAACTGGCAAGACACGACTTATTGCTAGTAAATCTCGTGTCGCTCCTCTTAAGGTCATTACAATTCCTCGATTAGAGCTATCAGCTTGTCTTGTACTGTCTCAGCTGATCAAAAAAATACGCTCATGTCTGCAAATGGATATAGCTGAGGTGATCTTACACACAGATTTAACTATTGCCACGCTTGGATCAATACGCCTGCATATCGCCTGAAAACCTTTATTGCGATACGATCTATTACTGAAGGCTGTCACTGGAAACATATAGCTTCCCACTCCAATCCTGCAGACGTAGTTTCTCGGAGTTTAAAATTGCAAAATCTACTATCCATGGAATTATGGTGGATTGGGCCACAATGTCAAATAGCATCATCCGTTGAAAATCAGGATGAATATGTCATCGACACTTACTCAGATGAACAATATCTATCTGAGCTTAAAGAACAATCGGACGTTAATTTAATATCAGTGTCATGTTCTGATCTTAACAATACCTTGTTTGAACTTAATAATAATTATATGAAATTAATTCGCATACTAAGTTATATTTTCCGGTTTCTACATAACATAAGGCATATAACTCGTCGATCCGGACCTTTATCAAGGGAAGAACTCCAGGAGTCCAAAATTTATTTGATCAGCAAGGTACAAGGAATTGCCTTTGCCGAAGAAAAAAAGACACAGAAGTTTGACAATGCTGTTTGGATAGTCAACGGTATGATGATTGACATTCCAAACACCATTGTCAAACTTCTAGGGTTACAGGAAAGCAGTGCTGAACGCCCGACGTACACGTTTTACCGTCTAAAACTTCGGCCTCAACCTCACTAATAATTAGATCCTGAGAAACGACATGCCAAGCCAGCAGAAAACTTTTGATCTATTAATAAATTTTATGTACAGTAGAGTTATTATTAAAATATCAAACTAAAAATGTTATTTAATTCTTGAAAAACCATTTTAACCTATCACTAAATTTAATTTAAATGTATTAAATAAAAACAAATGTAAGAAATTATTTTCACAATAAACTTTATTTTAAAATCACTTTAAAATATTTAAAATTGTCAAAAAAATTTTTGTTGACATATCTTCAATCGAAATTTTTAAAGAAAATTTATATTACATTCAAGTTTAACTTCGTAATTTTATTCTCAAGAAAATGTTCCATTGCGTCTATTGCAATGATAAGACGAATCGACTAATGAATTGTGTATTGTTTCGTGTTCTTGAAAAGCCTTATGGCTGCAGATAGCTTAAAAACAAAAAATGCAATTAAATGGGTATAGATCGTGCATTATAAGATGACCATCCAGGTAAGCTTCACTTTGAAATTGACTATTATACACGAGACAAATGAATAGTCTAAATACAGAATGAGTAGAAAGATCCTGTATTAAACGATTTTGATCTTCGAAACGGCGATTGCTGCTAACATAATCGCTGGAAACTACATTTAAACAAGTCGTTGTATTGTTACTGCTTTTCTTTCCAGTGGAGCAACTTTCATGGGGTATTTGTTACTTCTGTAGTGTCTCCTTCGGATGTCTTCAAAAATGACAATCTAATATACATTCTTCTGGAAAAGATTTATTACATATTTTACATTCGTAGGGTGATTTTCCATTATAGAATCTATGATGATGAGTTAAACACGATGCGTTCTCGAAACATTATTACATATTCTTTACTTCTAGGGATTTTCTTTCATTTCTTTTATGTGGATTCTGAAATGACGATTCAAACTGTTCAATTGAGAAAAACATATATTACATACTATACACTCGTATGGTTTTTCTCCCGTGTGTGTTCTGAGATGACGATTCAAATTGCTCGATTGAGAAAAACATTTATCACACGTTTCACATTTGTATTGTTTTTCTCCCGTGTGGGTTCTGAGATGTCTATTTAAAGTGCTCCATTGAGTAAAGCATTTATCACATGTTTCACATTTGTAGCGTTTCTCTCCTGTATGGATTCTCATATGAATACTTAAATTCTTTTTACTAGCGAACGACTTATTACAAATATTGCATTCGTTAGTCATGGTACTATCAACATCTATAAAAGAAACACTGCAATTTAGAGTTATTCATTTATATTGCAATTTTTCCTTAAATTTCAGTTAATAACTACATATACTGATAGTAATTTACATGTTTTAGCGTACAATTTATAATGCTGATAATTCCTTACATCAAAATGTATTATACAGGTATAAACATAATAACCAAACTATTTAATAAGAGAGTTATTATATTTGCGTATAAAAGTAAATTTCAAAGTAGGCGCATATGTTGTAGTACAGCAGTGGTTCCTAACTAGTTGTACGCGTACTCCGGGGGAGTACGCGAAATTGCGTGACGGGGTACGCGCAGCAATCTAAAATCGGTCGATTTAAAATTTAAATGCATGAAATGAACAAATCAAAAAAACAATGGATGGACTATCAAAAATTCGGCAATTTACATTATGATGTCGAATGAACAAATTTCTTTATTTATAACTAAAAGTATTCTCGAAATTTCATCAAAAAATGCATTTATGACAATACCTATTCTTGCGCAAAAAACAAAAATTACACAATTAACACAATTCGTGTTAATTGTATAATTATCACAATTAATTGTATTGTATTGTATTGTGTAATTAATTGTGTAATTATCACAATTAATCGTATTTTATAATTGTATAATTATAATTAATAATTATAATTAAAAGTACAATTAACACAATTTGTGTTAATTGTATTTCTAATGTTAATTGTACAATTATTATTATCATCATGTCAACGAAGCCGCAATAAAATATTCACTACCATTTTGCACAACAAACCTGTGTGAGAGCGGATTTTTGGCCATGACAATCATGAAAATTAAATATCGTTTCCGACTTCAACTCGAAGATGACTTGAGACTGAAGCTGACCAAAAAAGCAACCAGATTTTACAAAGTTCTGCAAAAAAAATCGTGCACGTTTGTCACATTAAAATTAAATAACCTTATGTTATTTTCATTATTATTAGAATTGTATTGTAAAGGTAATAAAGGTAAAAAAATAACTTATTCTCTTCTTCACTAGCTGTCTACTGTTTATCACTAGCTTCGCCCGCATTATATCGTGGTATTTAGATATTTTCTCGCACTAAATGTAGCCTATGTCCATTTCTATCATGTAAGCTATCTCTGTGCCAAATTTTATTGAAACCTGTTCAGCAGTTTAGACGTGAAAAGGTAACAGCCAGACAGGCGGACAAAATTACCTTCGAATTTATAATATTAGTATGGATTTTAATATGAATTATTGCTATAAGGGGTACGCGACTTTGAGCTCTTTCTTGAAGTGGTCCGCTGGAAAAACTAATTTGGAACCACTGTAGTACAGGATGGGACAAAAGTCACTTTAACATAGAAAGAGTTCGCTATTGTGTAGAGCAGTGTTTCTCAACGGGAGCGATATCGCCCCCATGTGGGCGTTATTCAATATTGAGAGGGGCGATTAGTAACAATTTATATTTTGGAAGCGAAAACCAATTTTCTCGGCGATATAGTAAAATATTACATTAAAAATAATTAGACATTTTATTCGTTATATCGTACAATAATTAAACAAAACATTATACTAGACATCAGTCTATTAAATGCAGTACGAATTTGGCGTTAGTCTTGGCCCTTGACAGCGGAATTTTGAAATGAAGGGGGCGATACTACGAATGGTTTTATTGAAGGGGGGCGACGATTTGTTACAGGTTGAGAAACACTGGGGTAGAACAACACAGGGGTGATTTAAAACATGTTAACTTCATTGTTTAGGCCAAAAAATCTCAAAAATGTGTATATTAAAATGCTGAAAATAAACTTATAAAATAACTAAAAGTAAAAATGTTATATTATTATTACATATAAAAGTTTTTTTCTGCCCACGCTATATAGTCTCAAACTGCTGCAATTTTGATTCTTACCAGAATTACTAAGATAAAAAATTTCTTCTTAAATCTATATCGTTTCACAGTTTTGTTTGCAGTGCCACTTATTATGTAGAAAATTATTTTGATAACTAAATTAGCATATTCACAAAGATTGGCTTATTTGTTGGAACAACAAAGTTTTCTGAGCACCACAGCTTTATAACGACCACCCTGTAATTCACCTTTATTTTTAACTTTAGTTAATAGATATTTGTATCACACTTCATACAAAAAATTTTTCACTAATGGGATCTACCGTAATACTTGAGTTACATTAACATAAAATAAAATCATTTAAATTATTTTTCATTTAACCAAAAATATATATTTTTTAACTGCAATTATCTACATTATTGTATCAATAGAGCCAACAGTAGTAAATAATGAATTGAAAATAAAAATTCTAATCAGGCCTCGTGTCCAATCATATTTATCTAAATTCAGAAATTAGCATTGGAAATAATAAATCAACGTTTACAATATCGATGTCGAACCAAAATTTAATATCGAAATAAGTAATAAAAAATTTAAGCTTTCTCCGAGATTTTAATCTTGATTTTATATTCTACAGAGTAAGTAACTGTTCATGTAATAATTTAGATTACACTTTAAACAATACACATTTATAATTATAAAAGGTATTGTAATTTTAATATATCTGATATACTTACAGAAAAAAACCAGTCGTATTTTTAGTTTCGATTTCTTTCGATTGATACTAACAACTTCCTCTGTCTTCCAACACTTACAAGCACACAACCACGGTTATTTAACACAATTTGCATATGCAAGACTTGTGTTTCAATTTTCATTAACTATAAATGTTATTGAAAATATTATTTTTATATATAATTCTATGTTATAAAGATTACTTTGTGTAATTATATTTGTTTACAGTTAATCCAGTTTCTGTTATTCGTTGGAAAAAGTGTTTCAGGTAAACATTTTCATTATCCACACTACCTGTATGTAAATTAATTTTCCAAATGTTAATATTTTTAGAAAAATTTTATTTGTTTTAATATTTTTTGTATGTGTATAATTAAAATTCAATCTAACATATTTTATATGAATCATTGGATGAAAGAATTTAAGATAGGACTACGAACTATCTGCAATAATTTTGTAAAGTATGGTATTAAATTTATATCAATCCCAAGATTTTACAGTGCTGGATTCTTGTAAAATATCAGATTGTTTATTAAACACAAAACATAAATAGTGTAAGGTCTCTTTTTATGCGGATTATTTTTATGCGATTTTGAAGTTGTGCGGTTTGTATTTCGTCCAAAAATTTTTTGGACAAACATACATATAGGCTTGTTTAGGAGGCCCGCGTACGGACAGACTCCAAAAATCGTGGAACGCTCAAAGCTCACTCCATTTGTTCCACTAACATATAACGTTTATGGATGTAAAGGACAGCTAGATCTATCGTAATCGCCTTAGTTCCTAGCAATTTTTGATATAAATGTTAACATAAAAAATACTTAAAACTGAAAAAAACGAAATTAAACATAAAAAAATTAAACATAAAAAAATTAAACATAAAAAATACTTAAAACTGAAAAAAACGAAAGAAATGCGTTAATTTTGAAGAATAAGCTTCAAAGTTTAACTACCTTTGTCTACAACAAAGTAACTACCTTACTGTGAAATTTAACACCGATGAGTCATTATTTACACATCTGGATGACCTTGAACACAGCTGGAGTTGGATTTCCCGGGGCATTCTCATAGACGTTGCGGGAGGAAAAGTGTTTAAAGTAGGGTGAACAATAGCTAGCCGTATATTTTTAAATATTTTTTAAAAATTTGGAGACTTAAAAAGCATTCGAAAAATTAAAAAAAAAAAAAATTCAGGCCTTAAGGACCTTGTTTTATATAACCTTCCCGAGTTAGCTCGGGCGAGGAACTAAAGGTGGTTTACTAATTAACTCTTCACATCCAGATGTCAGTCATTTGTTTTTAGAGTGAGCTTTTGCAATTCGGGGATTCCCCTTGTACATGATACCATGGACAAGTCGCTATTACATCATTCTGAGTTTCGCATTGAAAGGTATAAACTGTAATTATCTTGAAATTAAATTTTATATGAATTTTTTTCAGACATTCGAAGTGTTATGTATGTAAACCGCCAAGGGATGACCGCTACCGGGAATTGCCCCTTGACCTACTTAGGTCACCCCACACCTCCGACCTCGTGTATGTTCTTTGTCTGAACGAGTTGTCTTTAGTTGTTTGTAACCCCTTGACTTGGACATGACGATACTTTGTTTACTCATAGTTACGTTTATGTTAATAAAGCTAGTTATACACGGGTTCCCAACCTGTGGGTCGCGACCCAGAAGGGGGTCGCGACGGGCTTTCTGTGGGGTCGCTAACTTATAGAGTAAACTAAAAAAAAATATTCACTATAATGCAATTTTTATTTTTAATGGTGTCTTGAAGTTTGAATAATTTTATATATTTTTTTAAAATTAAAATAAGTATAATCTAGGTACGCTATTCTGTCACAGTTGGTTGAAACATGTGTTGAGAGTTTGAGAGGAATAAATTAAATGTTAAGAATAACATGAGGTTGGATAGCCGAGCGGTCAAGGTGGCAACCCACCGCTCTGGGGGACCAGGGTTCGAATCCGAACGGGTCGAAAAATTCCCAGGAATTCTTTGGGGGGTGGTCTGTTCAGATATGTCAGGCCTCGTCCCGCACCATTCAGCAGCCCCATTGTGGGCCTAGCTGAACCCATAATGGGCTTGCAAAAAGAGGCTCTCTTAGTGCCCACAGGGCGGAGAGTTAAAAAAATGTCAGTGGAATAATGCTGGACATTCCAAACATCATTGTTAAACTTCTAGGCTTACAGGAAAGTGGCGCTGAACGTCTGATGTACACGTTTTTGCGTTTGAAACTTCGGCCCAACCTCGCTATTATACTAATAAAAAACTAATTTCGTTGTTTTTTTAATTACCTTATTAAAAATGTCTTTTTCAATTATATCGGGATCGCGGGACACTTGGCTTTTATAAAAAGGGGTCGCCACCCGAAAAAGGTTGGGAACCGTTGTCTTAACCAATCGAGCGTACTATGTTCTCTTTGTGAGTTCAGAACCCGTAACAACCTGTGCAGAGGTCCTCTACCAATTAATTCATTGAAAGACTTGATAAAAAAAATCTAAAGAAACAGTATCTTTAGCAGTTCGATCTGGTAGAGGGCAAAAACCGGTGTCTGCACAGACAGTTATTGATGTTGCGATTGCACTCGTTGAAGGTTGTAACTCCTGGATATAACTACATGTGACTTTTTCCTGTCAGGTTACTTAAAGTCCAAGGTATATCTTGGTGGTGTTTTTAACTTCGTGACCTTGAAGGACAACATTTCTCAAACTGTGATAACATTTGTGACGGAAGGGTCGGCACCTCTTTGGTGCCCTGTCAGGATCACACCACCGCATCTCGGCGGACACGGAAGCCGCGTTATTTAGGTCACGCGAGCGGTCGCGTAACGAAGCGATCAGAGTCGAGATAGAAGGAGAGACAACGCACCGGAAGTGATTCCATCTTAGACTAGATTAACGTTACAAATGTTAATGGGTAATGATAGAGAATACATATCTTACAATATGTTGATAGTAAAGTTCGATAGTAAAGTTAACTGAGCGTTCTCGAGAGAGAGAGTTTACAATTCATACGCGTGGCGATAAATACCTTTTTTGATATCTTGATCTGGATCCAGTCGGTAAGACAGAAAGTTCAGGATGGTAGTGTTAAGTCCAATAGTTCTGATTTTTTCCTTTTATATTAGGCTATTCTTGATATTAGACGATTCTTGATATTCAAAAGCGAAGAGGTATACCAAGGAGCACAAATATTACGTAGAAGTAATCCGATGGAAGAACTGGAGACGACTGACTCACTTTGTTGTTCTTGTATAATGTTGAACTGTTAAAATCGCGATACTGGGTCGAAAGGTGATGAGAAAGCGTCTTTATTATGCCTGAAAACTTAACAGATGTTTAACTCCCAGGTGTAAAAGTTGACAGTTATTGAACGAAAGTATAGCTACACTGTGATCTTATGACACCGTGGAATGAAAGTATGACTACGATGTGATCTTATGACACCGTGGAATGAAAGTATGACTACGATGTGATCTTATGATAAAATGATATAAACACACGGAAAGTCTGGATTTGGATCCTCACACATTCCTAACATGTTACGTTTGGCTATAGAGAACACGGTGTTCATAATGCAATGTGTTATCCAGCAGAACAGTGATCACACTGAAAGAGAGAGAAAATTATTTGCTGATTAATTAAACTTTCATTATTGCACTGGAAGCTCTGTCTGATTATTCATTTGTGTGATTCTTAATTGCAGCTGGGTTTTATGCAAATTCTTAGCTGTTTCTCTAAAACATCGCAAAGTCCATCCGTACCAGCGAATTTGGGTACTAGTACTTTTATCTTCACGGAATCTTTTTCCTATGTCGTCCTTAGTCATACTACCAAATTTGGCGATTGTCTAACTGTTAGATTGCTCTAAAGGTGTCTCTGAGTACCATCAGTTTAATTAACACTTAAATGGTTATTTGGAGGTCCTTACGTGTCATATTTTTACAATTTTCTAAGAATATAAGCATCGTGCGCAGCCGCATATTTATGTAATTTTATTATGTCGCGACTCGCAGCGGGTGCAAAACGTTTGGCGCTATAGCACTTACAAGGATGGAGGTATGTACTTTCTGGGAGTCGCTGGCTTCCACGATACCAGTTACGTTAGTTTTTTTGTGGAAATGTGTTTTTATGGTTTTTTTTTATTTTTACAGATACTTTGCAAAGATGTCACGACCTTGCATCGAAAATTGAAATGACTACCAGAGAATCATTTGAACTGCTAATAGATGATAGATAATATTTTACAAATTGCTAGATCAAGCCAAAATCTCATGAAATAAGTACGTTGTCATTATTATGCTATAAAAAAATGGTAAATATGCTACTAAGTGCAACAATTGTTTGAAATTTATACGCAAAGCGCATAGTTCCACAACAATACTATGTGATAATTGTCGAAACTAAACTCCATAATTTATTTAAATGGTCGTGAGTCTTAAAAGTAGAAGTAATTATATTACCTGTGGTTTTTTAACAAATGATAGTTAGATGCTATAAGAGTTACTTTTTTTGAGATTAGTTTCTTAAAAATAAGAAAAAAATTTTTCGTTAAAGACTTACAATAGGGTAGATTTTTGTATTGTTAAGAAAAACAAACACCAAAAAGTTATAACATTTTTGTCATCTCCTTTATTAATTAATTTCCCCTCTTTTATAAACTTTTCTATGATAGGTGAATCTGCTTTCCGGTATTATTATTTATTTTATCTGTTTGTTTAATTATATTTCATGTGTTCGTATAGTTGTGTTTCATAATTTTTTTCCCTTATTTTCACCATATTTAAGGCCAAGAACACACATGCGTAAAAATGTGAAGCAGAAAACTAATTCAGAAAACAGCTTTTAGTTCAGTTTCTGTGTTCCGCTTTTAAGTCAGGACACACATATGTAAAAATTTTGGCCGAATTGGAAACGGAAATGTAACAACGTCATATGTAGTTTAGTGAAATGGCGCCGTCGGTATTTGATGTTGTTATTTCTTGATGGTTGTATTGCGCTTAATTATTAATGATTTTTAAAAATGATTTTATGAAAAAACCTGCTTTCTTGTAAGCCTAAAAGTTTGACAATAATGCTTGGAATGTCGAGCATGATTTCACAAACTGTTGAAATACCATTGTCAAACTTCTAAGCTTACAGGAAAGAGGCGTTGAACGTCCAACGTTCACGTTTTCGAGTTTAAAACTTTGTGCTCAATATCGCTATTCATTCTGAACTGAGGAACTTTATTAAATTTTAAAACTTTTTTTCACAATTACCCGAATTTACTTGTGAATGAGAATAAACGAGTTATTTACCTACAAGAAAAGTTAGAAAGAAATCTCATAACAAATACCGCAAGAAATTAGATTGGATCAAGAAACAACAACGAAATATGAATCTACAACTAGATCCACAAATGATTCCTTTTGACATCGTCGAGAAAAACACCGCAAAAAGAGGGAGGGATCGATGACGATCGTTATTCGTTGTCATTAAAAGTTCGCACTCTCCGGTGTTGCATTAGAACTCAGATACCTCATCGACCCCAAAGATTTCTTACCCAAGTAACTTTCCTCCATCCTGTCACTGGAATAGCCCGAAAATCAAGACCTTACCAAGTATACCAAGACCTTCTAGACTTTTTCATCGAACCTTCCGAATCATCAATTCGTCTTGTCATGAATTTAAGTCCTCATCCCGATCGGCAACAAAGCGCATCCTAAGATTTTCTACGTGGTAATTATCCACTAGCGAATTTATTCACACTGTCTCTTAAGACATGGACTCACGAGAGTAGATAATATAAAATACTAAGCCTTTCATACAATATTCTAACCTTATAAAAATATGAATAGGGATAGTCATAATGTTCAACTTTTCAATCGTATACAGTCTACGTTCAGGTTATTTCTAAATAGATTATAGTTAATACACAAGTATTTGTTATTGCTAATCTTGTGTTTGGTGCACTTCCTTTAAAACGACCTATCTCGTATCGCCTCCATCACGGTTTTAAACACCTATATACGAAACCGCTCACGCGTAAACGTTATTCGCTGTCGCGATCTCTATGTCTCTTTTAGCAAGCCCATTATGGGTTCAGCGAGGCATACAATGGGGCAGCCAGGTAGTGCGAGATGGACCCCCTGAAAAATTCTTGTGGATTTTTTCATTTCTTACATATTAAACTGTACAAAAAAAAATACAAATAAATTCCCAATTTAAACATTTTTATTATAATACTAGCTTATCCGTCTCGCATTGCTGCGATCTCAGAAAAAACGAAATTCAAGCAAACTCGTTATAATAAAATTCAATTTACATTTTATCATTTTTATTGAAACTTGCGAGAAGCACGGGTTTTCCAAATTTAGCCCACACGCTTGCAGCGATTGTCAGAAGTGCGATATTCCCCATTTTTATATATATATTTTTTAAATCCTTTATAATTTTAATTATTTAATTGCTCCTTCCTCATTTCCTTGGCACGTTGTGAAATTTCTAATAGTTGGATAATAAACCGTTTTATTGTAATTTGTCTTTTTAAATTATTTTGAGTCGATATTAAAATTTGAAAAAGGGGATTCCTAGATCGGTAAAATAGGGGAATTTGAAATCGATCGAACAGTGAAATGCTCGTATAAATGCGCGCCATCTATTGTAGGTTAAATGCACTATGCCGAAGTGTATTAAAAAACTTCCCAAAGTTTTATGGCAATCGGATAAACGGTGTGGTAATGCATGAAGGACAGACACACACACACATACATTCATTTTTATATATATAGATAAACAATAAAATAAATTTGCGTTTGGTGTAAAAATCAAATTATTAAATTCACATTTACCATTCAAATTTTCAAACACATTATTTAATTCAATAAGATACATAACATAACATATTAAAAGTTGAAATAAGTCAAAAATTGAAGAACTTTCATCTTGCTTTTACACGGACCTTAAACATTATTGTAGGTCCTCTGAATATGAGTCCGAAATATATTTTATTGATAATACATAAGAAGAATTAAAAAAAAATAAAGGTATAACATATTGAAGTCGTTTTGATAAGTTTGCGATAAAACAGAACTATTACTTCGCTGAAATAGCGGTAAAATATGATATTTTTGTGGCGATAATTGAAACTTTGTCTAAAATGGTTGTATTGAAAATTCAAATTTTTCACTCATTTGCGCTGTATTGAAATATTGAAAAATCTTTCGTTTTTTACGTTTTCTTGCTATATCTAAGAGTCCTTTTACTTTTATTACTTGCTGTGGACTCAGTAATATTCTAAAGCGTAAATCGATATAAATTTAAAATAAAACATATCAAATTTCAAAGAGTTACATCATCAATTTCTGCATTAAGAATTAAATTGCCATTGCAGTTATTCCTGCATCGTCTTCCAAAATTGTATCCAATTTATACCACTTTTTCATCTAATTGCAGGACTTACGTAAGTAGAATAGGATTAAAATGTTGGAAAATTCAAACTAACAGGCGATCGAATAATTAACGGTCGTTTCCCAACGGCACGCATCTTAAATGCCTAAAAATATTAATAAAAACAAAAGCAATGAATAAATCAAATTATCTGTGCTTTCATTCCAGCTCTGGGGGTAAATAACTCAGTGCGCTCGACACTGACTAGAGGGAACTGATATGATTCTTAACTCCAAATCAATTTGTATTTTAATTATGTTTTTCTTACTTGTTGATTGAAGGAGTTTTATAAATTTCTATTTTTTTAATATTAAACTTGCATAAATTCTATTACTCCTCTTATTATCAGTTAGTTGCTTCTTTGAGGCTAAAGTTTTAGACGCGAAAACGCGTACGTCAGGCGTTCAGCACCGCATTCTTGTTAGCCTAGAAGTTTGACAATGTTGTTTGGATAGTCAGCGGAATCATGCTCGACATTCCAAACACCATTGTCAAACTTCTAGGCTTACAGGAAAGCGGTCTTGACCGTCTAACTTACACGTTTTCGACATTAAAACTTCGGCATCAACCTTGCTAATAATTGGATCGTTATAAACGAAATGCCAAGCTTGCCGAAAACTTTTAATAAATTTATAAATATTCTGTACAATAAAGTTGTTATTAAGTTATCGAACTAAAAATGTTATCTAATTAATTAATAAAAACTACTTTAATCTATCACTAAATTTTGTTTACATGTATTAAATAATAATATAAACAAGAAATTAATTATCTTCACAATAAACTTTATTTTAAAATCACATTATAATACTTAAAATTGTCAATAAACTTTTTAGAAAATTTATGTTATATTCAAGTTGAAATTCATAATTTTATTCTCAAGCAAATGTTGCATTGCGTCTATTGCAATGGTAAGACGAATTGACTAATGAATTGTGTATTCTTTTGTGTTCTTCGAAAGCCTTATGGCTGCAGAAAGCTTAAAAACAAATAATGCAATTAAATGGGTATAGATCGTGCATTATACGATTAACATCCAGGTAAGCTTCAGTTTGAAATTGACCATTACACAAAAGACAAATGAATAGTCTACATTAAGAATGAGTAGAAAGAATCTGAATTTAACGCTTTCGTTCTTCGAAACGACGATTGCTGCTAATATAATCGCTGGAAACTACATTTAAACAAGTCGTTGTATTGTTACTCCCTTTCATTCCAGTGGAGAAATTTTCATGGGATATTTTTTACTTCTGCACCGTCTCCCTCAGATGTCTTATGCAATGACAATTCAATATCCATTTTTAAGGAAAAGATTTATTACATATTTTACATTCGTAGGGTGTGACTCCACTATATAATCTATGATGATAAGTTAAACACGATGCGTTCACAAAACGTTTATTACATATTCCTCACTCGTAGGATTATTCTTTCATGTGGATTTTCATGTGACGATTCAAACTGTTCGAACGAGCAAAACATTTCTTACATGTTGAACATTCGTATGGTTTTTCTCCTGTGTGGGTTCTGAGATGAGACTTGTAATTGCTCAAATAAGCAAAACTTTTATCACATGTTTCACATTTGTAGGGTCTCTCTCCTGTATGGATTCTCATATGATAACTTGCACTCTGTTTACTAGCGAACGACCTATTACAAAGGTTGCATTCGTAGGCCATGGTACTATCAACACCTAAAAAGAAAACACTGCATTTTAGAGCTATTTATTTATTTTGCAATTTTTCTTAAATTATAGTTAATAACCACATATACTGATAGTAATTTACATGTTTTAGCATACAGTTTATCATGCTTACAATTCCTTACATCAAAATATATTTTTCAAGTATAAAAACATAACACTAAACTATTTAATATGAGGGTTTTTATATTTGTGTATAAAAATGAATTTCAAAGTAGACACATATCATGTTGTAGTACAGGGTGGGACAAAAGTCACTTTCCCATAGAAAGAGTTTGCCATTGCGAAGAAGAACACATGGATGATTTAAAACATGTTATCTTTAATGTTTAAACCAAAAAATCTCCAATATATGTATACTAAAATGCTGAAAATAAACTTATAAAATAATTAAAAGTAATAATGGTTGCAACGTTTCAATCATCTTCCACTCTTCATCGTAACTACTTTTTGTGTAGTGAAAAGATATTTTCTTTCTTTTCNTCGTATAACACTTCATACAGAAAATTATTTACTAATCGGGTTTACTAGCTTACTTTAGCATGTAATGAAATCATTCAAATTATCCCTCATTTAACGAAAATATAAATTTTTTAACTGCAATATTCTACATTCTTGTATCAATAGAGCCAAAAGTGGTCAATAATGAATTCAAAATAAGAATTCTGACAGGCCTTGAGTCCAACTACATTCATTCAAATTTAGGAATTAGGAATTTTGATTTCACTTAAAACAATAGAAAGTTTTGATTATAAAAGTTATTCTAACTTTAAAATATCTGAGATACTCACAGAATAAAACCAGTCGTATTTTCACTTTCAATTTCTTTCGATTGATACGAACAATTTCCTCTGTCTTCCAGCACCTACAAGCACACGCACACGTCGGTTATTTACCGCAATTTGCATAAAGAAGTGTTGTATTTAAATTTCGGATAACTTCAAATATTATTTAAAATATTATTTTTATATATATATTTTTATGTTATAAAAATTACTGTGTGTAAATATATTTATTTACAGTTAATCCAGTTTCTGTCATTCGATGAAAAAAGTGTTTTAGATAAACACTTTCTCCATCCACACTACTTGTAGGTAAATTAATTTTCTAAATGTTAATATATTTAGTAAAATTTTATTTGGTTTAATATTTTTTGTATGTATTTAATTACAGTGCAATCCAACATATTTTATATGAATTATAGAATAAAAAAAATTTAAGATAGGACTATATAACTACAGTAGAGCGTCGATTATCCGAATCAATTGGGGACTGGGGTTGTTCCGAAGATCGATATTTTGGTTAACCGATTATATACAAAAAAATATATTAATTTATCCTATGTTAAAATTTTTTTTTCCGTTGCGTGTCGGTTCGCGTTGAATTTTCGTCGATGTTAAGCCTAAAGAAGACTATTGTATCGTTAAAAATTATTTTTTTTTTATTTTGTACGAACAAAATAAATATATTGAAAAATATAAAAACAATAAAAATTTATACATCAGAAGTTAATTTAGTATGAAAAACGTAAAATATTTCAGTAGCCCAAGACATAGCCAAAGAATGCAGTGCCACAGCACTGGCAGAAATTTAAATTTGCCGACTGGAATTCTTTCGGATAATTGACGTTTCGGATGATTGACATTCGGATAATCGACGCTCTACTGTATTTACAATTAGCTTTCTACGGTATAGTATTAAATTTATGTCAAATATATCGTGTAACGATAGAAAAAAAAAGGGAATGACATTATTACAATGTTCATACAATTTGTTTCACTTAATATAAGTGAAAAGCAAACTTTGTTAAATTACAGTAGAAGTTCGTTTATCTGTCACTCATGGATAAGAATTAACAACCTAATTTAAAAGACGTATAGCCTATCGATACTCAGTGAACTGTTGTGGCGTTAACCTACTCTATGCGTGAGTCACTTCCGGTGTCTCTCACTCCATTCACCTGAACGATTGTATCTGCAATGCTCGCGAAACATACGTAACCCTCTTATCTTGACGTAAGTTACACTGGTGTCAGTTCCGACAAAGACCAACACTCGCGAATCACAACTATAAATGATGAAGTAAGTAAATGAAGTTTTAATAAGAACATTGAAGAACTTTAAACAGAGAAATAGGTTTTCCTATATAAAATATGACATTGACTTCCTCCTTGATAAATGGAATTTGTTTTTATTGTTTAGTTTCCTAAAATCTTTAATATTATATATTTAGTTATGAGCGTATGATATTATATATATGCCTTTTATTAGTTAATATTGAATAAAAATATATTTTCCTTGTGACATAACTCAGACTAATGTTTTAATGAATTGTCATCAGCTGAAGAGGAATTTATAGCTAAAATAGATGCTACAACAGCAATTCAAAATGATTAAGTGTGTCTTGCTTTTTAAACACGTCGTGTATGATAAGTCTTACATTAGTCAAGTTGTTGGATTTAACAAGTATAACAAATGAATAGGGCGAAAAGCTTTCATAATTCCTATTAACCATATAATTTGACAGGTATTCCTATTTTTTTATACATCGTAATTAATCAAATTAAATTTATAAATTAATTTTCTTTAAAAGTTGAATTAACAAATTACATGTTTGATTGTTCTCTTTCACTTAATTTACACTTTAATTCATACCGATCTCTTTTTTTAACGTTCCCTTTCCTCCCCCTTCTATAATAATTTTGCATGATTGGTGGATCTTTCTTACGGTGTTATTATTTATTCTATCCGTTTGTTTAATTATATTGATGTGTTCGTATAATTGTTTTTCATAATTATTTTCTTCATACATTGTAAAATTAGTTAGGTCTTTAGTATTCTTTCATCATAAAACGTATAATTTTTTTGATTTTTGCTATTATGTTTATTATAGGTTATTTGGAACAATTCAAAGAATGATTATATGAAATTGCTAGTTAATGAAAACGAATGAAAAGCAATTGCTTTAGAATTTTTAAAAGATCACTCAATTATAATGAAAATAACAATAGAAAATATACTGCTGCCCTTGTTTTACACAATTTCACATTGACAGAAAATGCAAGTATTTACAATCCCCCAGGCTTCTCTGATGATTATGATGATAATTTTAATTTTCATCTACGTTTATGGCGCCAGGTTAAAATATTAATTTTTCACATTGTTCTTTTGGATCTAATATGCATGGTATACATGCAAAATTTTTGCGTGATGAACTAGTTATTCACTTGTGTAATGAAGGATCTGTACCGTGGCAAAATAGCAAGAAATATTCAGGTGTATTATAAAAAATTTTTTAAATAATTAATTTTGTATAAGTTATTATTTGTAATTATACAGTATAACTACTTAAATGTTTCATTAATAAAAATAAAGACAATTATATAAACTTTTAAAAATTATTTTATTACTTAGAGGTTAATTACATTATATAAAATATTTTTCTTGAATTTCAAGGTCTAACATTAATAATTCAATAGTTTTATCGCATTATATTGATCTCTTGCATCCAATTTTTTTTAATCTTAATTTCAAGGATTTGCGAAATAAATCAATTTACTAGGCTGTGACACATTACCTATAATTAAAAATAAATTACCTTTAAATCTGTCATTGTTTTGTACTATGTTATGCAAATATTCAAAAATATGAACTTACAAATCCTATCGAAAAAACTGTTTAATATAATTATAATTAAAATAAATCATAATTAGATATAACTTTGGAAAGAGACGTACATAAAAATAACACAAAATACTCTTTACTTTTCAAATCATAAAAGAATGTACTTTGTCAAATAGCTTCCTACGAGTGGCTAATAGATAAAATCACTAGAAGCGTTATACGATATATTGCTGTGTATCAAATACCCGTTTCTTTTTGACACAGCGTCTACAGGCTAACAATCAGGGAACAAATAAACACTCATATGTTCTGACAAATAGACAAGAAAGCGACATTGACTTGTTTCGCACGAGACAGAATCTACATTAAATCGCGCGTTGTTATAAATACCTTGGATCGAATGAGAACCACACAAGAAGTTGGAGCACACCGAGAACAATTATTGATGAAAGATATGAAAGTCCGGAACAGAAGCAAAATATTACCCAAATCGAAGGAGATAATAATCCGTTATCGGGCAGACGATGTTCCGAATGAGAAGACTCAGAGTTCCACAAAGTAGACATTATATTCGTTGTTCAGCGGACTAATCTGGCACAAAAAATATGATTACATTGATGGCTTACATACAGGCTGGTTGCATGGAATTACCGGATTTTTCTATATAACATTCAAGTAAAAACCGCTTTAATACAGAATGTCATCGTCAATCTCTCTTCGGTTGATCGCCTTTGTGTTGCGTTGCCTTAACCCGTCAAATTCATCTAGAACAATCTTACACACATACTTTCCTATCTACAGACACGTAGTGATGCTTACAAATAATTAAAGAACACCGAAAATCGTTATCTTCAAAAGTTTATAAAACGTTGATATAACTTTACGAAAATGACATTTATTTTAAAAATAATATTAATCCTAAACATTCGAATAATAATTAGATAACGTCACGCAACGACTAATGAAGTTCGTTTTTACGTTAATTGCAAATGACATAAAATAAATATATCCAATTAAAATTTTAATTAAAAGTATTCATAAATTTTAACTCATTACTGATCCGTAACAGGAAATTATTTCAATTTGTTTATTTATTTATTCTAGTTTTCATTTTTACCTCGCTTTTAGAGTAAAGGGAGAATATTTCAAGTCTTTCAATAACTCTTTTGTATTCATGGTTTAAAGGGTAGAGTTATTCGTAAGTATAAAATTATTTTCTATGAATATTTAATTTTAAGTGTTTCACATATTTGGTTTGTTTGCGGAAAAAACAAAAAGGGTTATCTGCCACTCCGGGTGACTTTTAAATGAAAAACTAGCTTCTATTTAAGTGTTAGACAGGAAAAAAACCAAAATAACTCAACGTGACAAACTCGTAGCCAAGACTAGCATTCACTGATATTTTCTTCTTTTATTCTGTTGAATACGTGTAACGGATTTAAATGCGCACGTCAGTTAGTTAAAATATAATAGTATTTGTTTCTTTATTTTATACAGAAGGCCACTCTTTAGTTTAATTATTTTAAGACGTACAGATGGCAATTCAAAAACATATGTTTTTAATTAAACATATATATTTTAGTGTAGCGCAGTGTTTTTCAACCTCTAACGAATCGTCGCCCCCTTCAACGTAGTATCGCCCCTTCAATAATACCGTTACATAGTCTCGCCCTCTTCACTTCAAAATTCCAATGTCTAAGGGTAACGCCAAATTCGTACTGCATTGAATAGACTTGTGACTAGTATAATGTTATTTGTTGAATTACTGTTCGATATAACGAATAAAACATCTAATTATTCTTAATATAATGTTTTACTATATCGCCTAGAAAATTGTTTTCCACTCCCCGAAAATATAAATTGTTACTAATCGCCCCCTCAACATGAAAACACGCCCACATGGGGCGATATCGCCCCCGTTGAGAAACACTGGTCTAGCGTATAGTTATATGTTTGTGAAAAAAAAAACAAAAAACTGATCTATCCTATCTTAATATCACACAGGAAAAGTGTGGCGATGGGTCAAATAAACACCCCAAAAGATTGTACTTTTCTAAACATAGGACATGTTGAAACGTCAAATAGGAAAAGAAGTACACTATTTGTATGTTTAAATGCACGCCAGCCGTAAGCGGGCGTGTAAGGCGTGCACCGCATGCGGGTGGCACGTCCAGGGGGCGGCAATTACAATATCTTCTTATTAATGACATAATTTCAACATTTTCGAACACAGCAATAGCACCAAGAATATTATTTACATTGCCTGTTTAAGTTGCATTTGGTGAAAAGTCCTTTTCAAAGTTAAAAATTATAAAAGAACTATTTAAGATCAACAATGCACCAGCAAAGACTAGAGAGGTTGCGGCAGACGTTTTCAACGCGAAAACGTGTACGTCAGACGTTCAGCGCCGCCTTCCTGTATGTATAAAAGTTTGACAATGGCGTTTGGAACGTCGAGCATGATTCCACTGACGTTCCAAACGCCTTTTTCAAACTTCTATACTCACAGGAAGGAGACGCTGAACGTCCGATGGTAATAAAGCCGAGTGTTTATTTATAACTCAAATGCGAGTTCGATGTCCAATATATTATATAATAATTCGGTTTTACTGCCTGACATTAGATTTCTGAAATAAAACTATACAACACCTAAATGGTTTTTTAAGAAGTTGTTTCAACCAGAAAAACTGGTCATAAAAGACGAATCCCAGTTCTGGCATTTGGTGCAACCCACGACAGGTACTAGTATTTAGTTGTTTTCTAATGAGTGTAACAAATTAGTAGAAATATACCAAGATTTTAAACAAAATAATAAAATTATTCGGAAAAATTTTTATTTATTGAGAGTGTATTATGAAGCTATGATTAAGAAAACCATTGCAAAGTGAAGGATTATCTATTTTGTACTGTAACATTATTTTTTACATTTAAGATTAAGCTGATAACCAAGCTATAAATCTACGCCCATACAATATTACTAATACATAAAAATTGTTTATTCTTTTTCAGATGTAAATACAATGAATATTATATTATCATACGTGTCTTTCACATATGTATGTAATGAGACACTATTCAGTGAGTATAAATTCATACATGAATAGCATTAATTGCGCTACTGGATTTTCAATAATATATCAAAACGATTATTTTCAGGAGATATACCGTACCTACTAAATCAAAAAGGGGTGTTTACTCGTGTATCTTGTCGGAACGAATGGAGAACAAAATACTTCGGAACAGTAAGGATCACATTACAATATACACCACCATTCTGGTCTCAGATGCATCCTGTTGACACTCGAATAAACGCTTATTCTGTTGTTCAAGTTAAAGACAAAACGTTGAAAATCGTAAGTACCATCGCATTTGTAATTTAAAATTACAAGTCGACCCCCCTATAAACACTGTTGATTTTTTTCGTTTTATGTGAATTCCATGTTGTACGAGTCACTTAGATTTTACAAATACGTGTGCCGGGCTCTGAACGGCTCATTATTTGTAAAATCTAAGTGACTCGTACAACATGGAATTCATATAAAACGGAAAAATCAACAGTGTTATAGGGGGATCGACTGTATCTCGTGTAATTCTGAACTTCTGTTTCAGTGTTTGAATCTAGAAAGTTGTGAATCTTATCCATATAAACTAAAGTACGAAACAAAGATACAGAAGAACCTTACTATAAATATAACTGTAGCATATGTAAGTAAATTCGTAATAATTGTTAGTTAAAATATATTTAATAAGTTACAGATTAAATAGGTACACAATTCATCTATATCGCATTTTTAATAATCTGAGAAATCTCTACAAACGGATCAGAATCATCGTGTACCTAGTTGAACAACTGATGGGCCAGTTAGTAAAGGTTGTTTCAGTGCTGACAGAGTAAATGTGTGAAAAGGAAACTTATAATACATATGTGTATAACGTGCAAAAGGAAACAATACGCATTACAACAGTTATTACTGTTGTATGGGTATTGTTTCCTTTTGCACGTTATACACATATGTATTATAAGTTTCCTTTTCACTTATTCACTCTGTCGGCACTGAAACGTATAAAATACAACTTAATGCTTAAAATTTAATAGTTCTTTATTTATTATTTTCTAGATGCACAACATGTTAGGTCTGAAGAATAATAGAGCAACTCTTTTGGACAAAACACTTCTTGTAAAAATCTTTTATTTGTTAAAGGAAAAATTCGATTTTCGGTTTGTTTAGTATATTGTTTTAAATTTTTTTCTTTTGGAATANGTTAAATTTCTGTAGATAAATATTTATATGGTTTTACACGTAAGTAAACAAAAATAATTTATAGATAGTAATAAAATAAATAGTTTTTCTTTATAAAGTATTTTTTTCTTTTTTCACACTCTTATGAGACAACACTAAAGAGTTTTTCTGGCAAGCTCAGCGTAGGTTGTCCTAGTTAAACATGGGGCGGCATAATCGGTATTGCACACGGGCGTTCAAACAGCTAGCGGCGCTTCTGTTTAAATGTTAGTGTCTGTTACACGATTTTGTTCACTTTCTTTGAAACTTAATAGCACCATTGATTTTTGTCGGAAATTTCTGAACTTTTGCACAGATGTTTGTTTGTTGAAAGCATAGATGTTATTAAATTGTTAGGAGTAAAGTTCAAAGGCAAGAAGATAAAGGGAGTCGTGTATATTTCTCCTAAGGTGGAAGTTAATGACGAATTTCAGCATACCAAAATTTGATATGAAACTATGTTTCTCGGGCAGAAAACTAAGAAAACTATTTTTTACAATAGTTTTTAATTTGCGCTGATCACGTATGTATACAGTAAAATATTTACCGCACATTTAAGTCATTTTGAAGATATTGGACTAGGAATTTGCACTTTGCTTACAAAAAACTTCACACACCATAGTGATTACAACTCAGAAGAAATGTTAGAGTCCTCAAACTTTTTAATTTATGACTACATTCCTAAAAGTGGGTGAACGAAAAACTAATAATAGATTGCGGATGACGATTTCAACGCGAAACGTTTGACGTTCAACGCTGCCTTCCTATAAGGCTACAAGTTTGACAATAGCATTTGAACGTCGAGCCTGATTCCACTGACGTCTTGAACGCCAATGTCAAACTTCTAGGCTTACAGGAAAGCGACGCTGAACGTCCGACGTAGACGTTTTCGAGTTCAATATGTCTGCCGCAATCTGTTTTAAAAAATTGATTTGATACTTTATACTTTAAAAATTTTTTCTCTATATAATAGACTCTAGAAAATAAACTACAACATAGAAAAAGTACAAAGTCGAAAATACACTTTAAGTACCGTATTACTAATGATGGCAATGTATCTTTTAATGTGTGAAAAAGTAATTACTGCTCTTTACATTTAAAATAATTGATTCTTTCCAATAAAAAATTTGAATTGTTTATATTTGTACGATTTTTGAATCGCGATCACATATTTTAACGGGACATTACAAGTTTATTAATCTGGCAATTATGACAGCAGTAATGACGGATTATCAAAGCAGTCAGATTATTTTATAACTTTCATGTATTTTTTCAATATTGCATTTTGTTGTGACATCAGTGTTTGACGCGCCTTTATAGATGTAAACAGCTGCTGCCAGGTTTCTGCATTGTTTTTTCTACATATTTCCGTTTTTCCTTTCCTATTTTTGTATTTATTTCTAACTCGTTTCGTACAGAAATCTACACACAACTAACATACATTCGTTTATGCAAATGCTATTGTGAAATCCGGAATTTTTACCGATTATTTGCTGATTAATTGTCCCGTATTTGTATAAAAATTTAATTAAATTTTCCTTTAAGTTAAAGTGAAACCAAACGGAAAAAAATTTATTTCCTGTTGAAGTAAACATCCGTTCATTTCGAAACTAATCCCACATTCCAACTGCTAAGTTGATAGTTATCATAGTCCCGGGGACAACTTCAACCCATCCGCGTACCTTTTACCTCACAACAATCGGTCACGTGACCGTTCTCCCACGACAAACTTAAAAAAAACCCTTCTTTTCCCTTCTCAAGAGAATCGTTCATCAGTCGCCAACCAAAAGTTTCCTCAAAGTTTCCTATGAACTAATATATCCTATAATTTTTAAAATTGTGTCCTAAAAATTCAGTTCACCAGGATATCGAAATCAATTTTTCTCCAGGATAAGAAAAGAAAACACAAGCAGGTATGAAACATGTTTTTGTGAACTCTCTCTCGGCCCTTCGCGGTTTAGGGACTCCTAAAATTTCCTTGACATTTGTTTTTGTAATATCCATGTAGCTAATAAATCGTTGTTTTTGTTAAATTTTGCCTCCTCGTTTGCTCGTATATCGCTTGTCATCTTACCGATGCACTTCTCCCTCCGCCACTCGACCCGAAACATTTAATCCCGTAAAACTGGAGAAAAAAAGAAAAATTTTATCTATCCTGACAGTGAGAAGGTTTAACAACCTGTTGCCGGATCGGGAGACCTGCACCCTCCCCGGCGGTTCACACTATCCCTGATGCATGATACATAAGAGATCGCAAATGCCTGTAAGTTAAATAACTGATTAATAAAAATATTATATATGTTGTTTTTAAAACCGTGTTTTGCGAATTCATTGGACTTCGAAATTACATTTGAGTTGTAAATAAACACTCGGCTTTATTTCCATCATTTTCGTTGATACGTGACAACAGCACGTTACGGGCGTAAAGCCCCTCATCAGTTAAATAAAAAAATACAATTTTTAAAAATATTACATAAAATATGTTACAAAACAGAATTAAAATAATGTATACAGTAGAACCTCGATTATCCGATCCCCGATCAACCGACCCCTCGGTTAACCGACCGTCCTAGTCGGCAAATTTCAAATGTCCGCTAGTGATGTAGCGCTCAATATTTGGCTATGTCTTGGCTACTTTAATAAAATTTTTACGTGTTTTAGCTGGCAACACTCATTCGACCATGAAAGGGAGCCAGTATTTAAACAAAGCTTAATTTTCTAATTTTTTTGTCATGGAGACAGTGATGGGGACAAACGTATTTGATGAACTTTTCTATTTCAATGATTTTTCGCATTTTAGAAACCGTAATAATTGTACGGTTAACCCTCATTACCGCCATTGTTAAAATAAAAACCACGTGTATACTTTGACGTCACAAAAAAAGACTTTTTTTTATTAGAGGAATTTTGGCGTGAAAAGTAGAGACGTGCTTTACTCTTGTTTCAGATACGTTTCAGTTAAAAGTTTTGAAGACGTTTTATGCCAAATTTACGCCATGTGTGTTCCTGGCCTAAGTACAATTCGAAACCTTCTATGTGACAGTGTTCAGCCACTGCTGAATTTGCATATTTTTTCTTAATCGTCCGATTATCTTCACATAATCTTATTTTTACTTTTTCTTTGTCAGGATAATGGAAATGTCTGAGATGGTTGTATTAAATATTCAAATTCTTCACATATTTGCGCTGTATAAAAATATTAAAAAATATTTTGTTTTTCACGTCTTCTCGTTACATCTAAGAATCCTTTTGCTTTTATTAATTGCTGTGGACTCAGTAAAATTCTACAGCGTGGTCGACATAAATTCCAAATTGAAAATATTAGATCTCAAATAGTTCTCCATCCACTTATGAATGGAAAATCGAATTATCATTGCAGTTATGCATGAATTGTCTTCCAAAATTTTACCCAGTTTATGCCACTCTTTCATGAAATTCCAGGACTTACCTGAGCAGAAAACGTTGGCAAATTCAAAATAATACGCGAACGAATAATGAACGGAAGTTGCACAATAGCTCGCACCAAAAATGCCAAAAAATATTAAGAAAATCTACAGCAATGAATCAATCAAATTATCTCGGCTCGAATCTGCTCCAGCTACAGGAAAGAAAACCCATTGCGTTTGACACCGACTGAGGGAAACTGACATTGTTTTTAACTCCAAATCAATTTGTATTTAAATTATATTTTACTTACTTATTGTTTGAGATAGTACTAAAAATTTGTAATTTTTTAATATTAAACTCGCATAAATTCAATTTCTTCTTTTTTAATCAGTTAATAGCGAGGTTGAGGCCGAAGTTTTAAACGCGAAAAGTGTACGTTGGACGTTCAGTGCCGCTTTGCTATAAGCCAAGAAGTGTGACAATGGTGTTTGGATAGTCAGTGGAATGATGCTCGACATTTCAAACACCATTGTCAAACTTCTATACTTACAAAAAAAGCAGCGCTGAACATCCGATGTACATGTTTTCCTGTTTAAATCCTCGGCCTCGACGTTTCTAATAATTGAAACCTGAAGAACGACATGCTGCACCAACCAAAAACTTTTGATTAATTAATAAATATTCTGTACACTAAAGCTATTACTAAGTAACCAAATTAAATATGTTATCTAATTAATGGAATACTACTTCATCCTATCACTAAATTTAATTAAAATGTATTAAATAAAAACAAATGTAAGAAATTATCTTCACAATAAACTTTATTTTATAATCACTTTAAAATACTTAAAATTATGAATAAAATTTTTGTTGGCATATTTTCAATCGAAATTTTTTATACAAAATTAATATTATATTCAAAATGAAATTCATAATTTTTTTCCCAAGCAAATGTTACCCTACATTTATTGCAATGGTAAGTCGAATTGACTGATGAATTGTGTTTTGTTTTGTGTTTTTTTAAAGCCTTATGGTTGCAGAACAGTTGAAAACAATGCAATTAAATGAGTATAGATCGTGCATTATATGATGGGCATCCAGGTAAGGTTCAGTTGGAAATTGACTATTACACACAAGAAAAAATTAATGCTCTGTAATTAAGAATAAGTGGGAAGATGCTGAATTAAATTATTTTGATTTTCGAAACGACGATTGCTGCTAACATAAATGCTGAGAAATAGATTTAAATAAGTTGTTTTATTGTCACTTCCTTTTATTCTGAGGGAGATGATTTTATCGAATATTTCAGTTGTTTAGTATTTCCCTATGATGTCATCTGCAATGACAATCTAATATCCATTTAAAAGGAAAACATTTATTACATATTTTACATTCGTAGAATTTTTCTCCACTGTATAATCTATGATGATAAGTTAAACACGATGCGTTATCGAAACGTTTATTACATATTCTAACGTTTTTTATGCCATGTGGATTTCGATATGTCTATTCAAATTACTCAAATTAGCAAAACATTTATTACATGTCATGCATTTGTATGGTTTTTCTCCTGTGTGAGTTCGGAGATGGATATTCAAACTGGAAGATTGAGCAAAAGATTTATCACATGTTATGCATTTGTATGGTTTTTCTCCTGTATGGGTTCTGATATGATTATTCAGAGTGCCCAATTGAGCAAAACGTTGATTACAAGTTTGACATTCGTATGGTTTCTCTCCCGTGTGAGTTCTGAGATGACGATTTAAAGTGCTCAATTGAGCAAAACGTTTAGCACATGTTTCACATTGGTATGGTTTTTCTCCCGTGTGGATTCTGAGATGACGATTCCAAGTGCTCAAATCAACAAAAGATTTATTACATCTTTTACATTTGTAAGGTTTCTCTTCAGTGTGGTTTCTGATATGACACCTTAAACCATGTTTAGTAGCGTACGACTTATCACAAATAGTGCATTCGTAGGTCATTGTACTATCTACGTCTATCAACACCTACAAAGGAAAAACTGCATTTTAGAGCTATATTGCAATTTTTCTTAAATTACAGTTAATAACTACACATACTAATTTATACGTTTTAGCATACAATTTATCATGTTGACAATTGCTTACATCAGCATATATTTTTCAAGTATAAACATATAATAATCCTCATATTCAATTATTTCGTTTATTTGTGTATAAAAGTAAATTTCAAAGCAGACGCTTATTATGTTGTAGTAAAGAGTGGGACAGAAGTAACTTTAAAATAGAAAGAGTTTGCTGTTGTGAAGAGGAACACAGGAGTTATTTCAAAGTTGTTATCTTTAATGTTTAAGCAAAAAATCTTTAATATGTGTACATTAAAATGTTAGAAAGTAAGTTATAAAATAATTAAAAGTAAAAATGTTATTTCATATTTACATGGAAAAGTTTCTTTTTGCCCACCCGATATAATCTCAAACTGCTGCCATTTCGATTCTTACCATAATTACTTTATATTCATTTTAAAATTTAGTTTGTAGATATTGGTGTATTACTTCATACAGAAAATTATACATTAATGAGAATTACTATAATATTTAAATGAAATTAGCATGTAATGAAATTATTTAAATTATTTCTTAATTAACGTAAAATACAACTTCTTAAAATGTAATTATCTACATTATTGTATCAACAGAGCAAAAAGTGGCTAATAATAAATTTGAAATAAGAATTCTGATCAGGCATTGCTTCAAACTGTATTTATCTAAATTCAGGAATTAGCATTGTATATAATAAATCTACGTTTACATAATTGATATCGAATCAATACTTAATATCTAGACAAGTAATAAAAAATGTAGGCTATGTCTGACGTTTAAATCTGGTTTTTCTAATCTGTCGTGTAAGATGCTCTTCATTTAATAATTGTGATTTTACTTAAAACAATACAAAGTTTTAATTATAAAAGATATTCTAATTTTAAAATATCTGAGATACTTACACAATAAGATCAGTCGTATTTTTACTTTCAATTCCTTTCGATTGATACGAACAATTTCCTTTGTTTTCCAACACTTACAAACAGACATACTTCAGTTATTTAACATAATTTGCATAAACAAGAGCTGTGTTTTAATTTTGAATAACCAGAAATGTAATTGAAAATATTATTTTTATATATATTTCTATGTTATAAAGATTACTTTGTGTAATTATATTTAATTACAAGTAATCCGGTTTTTGTTATTCGATGAAAAGGTGTTTAACGTATAAACTTTTTCCATCTACACTAGGTAAATTAATTTTTGAAATGTTACTATTTTTAGTGAAATTTTATTTCGAATAATATTTGTTGTATGTATATAATTACAATGCAATCTAACATATTTTATATGAATTATAGAATGAAAAATACTTCGGGTAGGACTATATTTTCAATAATCTTTGTACAGTATGGTATTAAATTTATTTCAAAGATACTCTTCTATGACAGTTAAAAATAATGAATGACATTATTGCAATGCTCATACAATCTGTTTAACTTAATATAAATGAAAACCAAACGTTATTAAAATACAATAGAAATTCGTTTATCTTTCACTCATGAATGAGTGTTGAGACGAATTGACAAAAATACGCGATTACGGAATTTTTTAGTATTTTTTTTAAATATTAACTTATTAAAATGTTAACGAGCCAAATTAGTGCAAATGTTGCTGTACTGTAAATTTTGTATCATTGCAAACTGCTCTGTATATATAAATATGCAACTTCTAAACTAATTTAAAGATTTTACAGTGCTGGATTCTTGTAAAATATTAATTTTTTTTAAACATAGAACATAAATATACGTTGTTAATATTGAACACCCTGAAGCAACGTTATTAAAACATTAAACAAAGAATTGTACATAATATAAATTCGGTAAAATGTATGCTATTTTGAGTAAATTTCCTTTGAACATTTCAACTAAGCTTCAATAGCTATTTTTTAATTCTACAAAGTTGTGTTGTATGTGCCTACTACAACATATAAAAGGAAACAATAAACGTTGAAAAATTAACAAAAATAGAAAATTTACGAGAAAATGAAATTTAGCGTTGTACACGTAAAGAAGTTTTAAAAACGTAAGTTGCCATCTCATTAGTCCTTTAATAAAACGCAAATATCATTTGGAAATTTTCATTTTTTGCTAGGCCAAAAGCTTATTAAAAATAATGGTATTTCGAGTTTGAAAAATTTTACTTTGTTTACGATTAATACTAAAGAATTGCACGAAGAACTAATTAGTTACAGTCATTGAACAGTGTCTTTCAAATTGAAACGACTATAAACTCTAATCAAAGTGTTTGCTCTAAATTCGACGAGGTCGTGACACTGTGCCGAATTAAAAAAATACTTGAATAATACTATAATGTTACATTTATGTACATAATTGAAGTGTTTTTCTGGCTCATTTCACTATTCATTCTATCGTTTATTATGATAGAAAAGAATGCCATGTGTGGAAGCATCAGATATATGTCCAGAAGCTACGATATACAAGCTATAACTGTATTACTTATAATATCCAGTTTACATTGCTCTGGAATTCAATACAGTCGACCCCCCTATAAGATCATAGATACGTTCCATTCTTTAGGAATTTGATTTCTTACGAGTCCTTTCAATCACAGCCCGATACGTGTGAAGTTTACGGACAACGGCTGATTGAAAGGTTTTCTTCCATTAAATTAATTGATTCTAGACTATCCCGACTTAACATTTCCAAAATACGTATATATTTTTTGGAAATAATCCGTATAAACTACGCTATAAACAAAAAATTGTAGGATTACTTCCCGAGTGTGCACCATTCGACATCGCCATTGCTAGAGCTTGTTTTCGTCGCGGAACAGCTCAGCAAATAGCAACCGATTTCTAACAACTTATTTTTCTGCGAAAACTTCGTTGAACTTCGGAGACATCATTAATATAAATAATTTTAATCGCCGTTGAATAAGAAATGTTTCTTTCACAAGAAATGTATAAAATTACAGTACTGTATTAGACTTAC
>NW_019385589.1:63372-144488 GCF_000671375.1 Centruroides sculpturatus
ATTATGTACGAAAAAATATATTAATTTATCCCATGTTGAAATTTTTCTCCGTTGCGTGTGGCTTCGCGTTGAATTTTCGTCGATGTTAAGCCTAACGAAGACTATTGTATCGTTAAAGATTATTTTTTTATTTTGTACAAACAAAATAAATTTATTAAAAATATAAAAACAATAAAAAATTATACTTCAGATGTTAAATTAGTATCAAAAACGTAAAATATTTCAGTAACCCAAGAAATAGCCGAAGATTGCATCACCACAGCATTGGAAAATTTAAATTTGCCGACTGGAATGCTTTCGGATAACCAGCTTTCAGATAAACGACTCTCTACTGTATAGCTAATAACACAGGAAACCTCTGTAGGAAAATCTCCTTGTTTATATTAAATTCCATTACTTAAACCCCGAATTTAGCGCGAGTCGATTTTTTAACGGAAAATAAATGGTCGAAAAATATCGCGTTATATTCGGGCTAATACGGTAATTTATATAATACTGTCTAGACGATAGAAATCTCTCCGTAGCGTGGTGCTACGGACGGCGAGAAAGTAGTTCGGCTGCCCGACGACGTTTTACGTAATTATAGGAGTTTTTTTACCTTTTTTTACGGATACCGTCACAATTTCTTCACAGTTTTATAGGAATTGTAATTATAGGGACCGTAATTATAGGGGGGGTCTACTGTATTATAAAAAGACGAATGATCTCTGTTTATTACACTAAAATCTACTGTTATAAAAANGTCGAAAAATATCGCGTTATATTCGGGCTAATACGGTAATTTATATAATACTGTCTAGACGATAGAAATCTCTCCGTAGCGTGGTGCTACGGACGACGAGAAAGTAGTTCGGCTGCCCGACGACGTTTTACGTAATTATAGGAGTTTTTTTTTTACCTTTTTTTACGGATACCGTCACAATTTCTTCACAGTTTTATAGGAATTGTAATTATAGGGACCGTAATTATAGGGGGGTCTACTGTATTATAAAAAGACGAATGATCTCTGTTTATTACACTAAAACCTACTGTTATAAAAAGAGAGAATTCTTGGTAAGAATTGAGATTTACTATTTGGTATTTTTTCTTTATTATTTATTAAATTTATTATGCTATCAATTATATTCAGCACAACTTACCCCAATTGATGAGACAAAACAGAAATGATAACGAAACATTGTTTTGTACTATTTTTTTTTTCACTTGGAGTATGTATGCACTGAGTCTTCTCATACCTATGCTTCTGTTATCAGCAGTAATATTCATCGTATTTTCAAAAAGATATATTCACTTGTCAAAGAGATAAACAACGACTGTGAAGAATTGAAATTTATTTTGGAATGCCCATGGAAAAGAATTCGAATTTACGTAAATAATTTGAAGAAATAAACGAATAATGGAAATTTTGAATAAAATGATATACATTTACTTTCTGTATAATTTTATATTATTTTATATGAAGTCATCTTTATATAAATGAATGGTATGGTGAAAATAGTCTGCGCAGCATTGTCAATTATATGTTCTCCGGGTTGTGTTGCAGTTGCTTGGAATTTGTCTTTTTTATCTACATTGGTAAGAACTTATATAATATTAAATTATATTAGATCATATTATTCAAAGATTCGTTTTTTTGCAGATATATGATAATTTCGTATTAATCGGAAGATTTTCATCTGTATTTATTTCATTAAAATACAAATTCAAAGTATGTTTTAACGTTTAATTTTCAAACTTATAATTCGTCAGCTACTAAAAGATGCCAAACTGTCAATAAGTAGTTTAATTGCTGTTTTATTTAACTATTCAGTAATTCACAATCTATATAAAGGCTTTACATTATAAACTAGGATTGGCAAGTTCACTGTTAATAAAGTTATTAAAATCTTATATCCATGAAAAGCAAAATTTTAGTTTATTTCATGTTTAAAATATGTTAGGTTTCATTTGTGATACTAAACCCTTTTAGTTTTGACCTAGATGAATCCAAATGAACATAGGAAATGGCTCTCTTTGTGGTAACAATAAAAAATATTTTTTTTATTTAAATTGTGTTTGAATATGTATTTTTCTGTGAAATATGCTTTATATTGAATATAATTGTTCTACCTGTGTCCGAGTGAATAGAACTACTGAGCACTCGTAGTGAATGTTGGGTTAGTTCTTGACTAATGGGCTGTCTCGTAAAGTTTTCTAAAATACATTGACATGTCTAACGTAAAAATAATAAAGTTTCTTATAAAATGTTTTTCAAAAAATACTTATTCCATCGAAGAAACGCTATCATATGTGGAAACTTTTCTTGCCCACGTGGCCTGTTGCTTTATACTATGAATTCAAACAATTAAAACTGTATAGAAACTTTTCTTTTCGATACCTGTGAGGTCCTTACTCACGCTGAACAGATTTTTATTGCAAAGATACAGATTCATGGGAAAGTAAAAATAAATTATGCATATACAGCAGACTATTATAAAAGTAAGACAGCATTACTATAAATGATGGAGTAACTGAATGAAATTTGAATAAGCACATTGAAAAACACTAAACAGACATAAATACCTTTTCATATATGAAATATATAACATTGACTCCCTCCCTGATAAATGGAATTTAATTTAATTGCTTAGTTTCCTAAAATCTATAATTAATTATCCCTTTGTTTCCTTTAATCTTTATCCTTTAATTTCATCGTTTGTATATATAAATCTTTTATTCTTCTGTTCTTCGAAACACTCCAAACAAAAGGAGTGACGATTTACTTACACTGGGTTAAGGGACATTCAGAAGTTAGCGGAAATGAGCGGGCACATCTGTTGGCGAAAAGGGCCGCAAGGTCCATGCCCATCTCACTAAGCTCTCTTCCGACAAGCCTCATTAAAGCCAAGTTAAACAACACCATAATGCAACTTTGGCAACACCGGTGGGAATCAGAGTATATAGGCTGACGTGACTTCGAGTTTCTACTGAGTGTTATGGACAGACAAACTATGAACTTCTACCAGCCCAACTTCGCCACCTCACAATTCATAATAGGCCATGGAAACGTTCGAGCATATCTGAAACGATTTCTTAATAAAAAAAGACTCAAAATGCCTCTGCTGTATCGATGAGGACGAAACGCAAAGCACATAATTTTCTTGTGTCCAAAATATAAAGTTGAAAAAGGCTTCTGGCAGGCACTCTGGCTAAAGTTGGCTTTCACTAGCTTTGCCAGATGAAAGATTTCCTTACCAATCATAGGACCCTCCAGGCTTTCGAAACCTTTAACAGGGCGACAGACATCTTGAAGTCCGTTAGGTAAGCGACCCTCCTGGTAACATTCAACTCGGGCTTGCATTTGTGAAGGTCTGCTCTGGGACTATGTGTCTTCGGCTGCCCCTAATTTTGTCTGTGCCTCAAGGCGTTGCAGGGTAGTCTTGTAATGTTACACGGGCATAAATTGTGGCACCGTTCATTGTTCTTTGTTTTAAGATGGTTGGTGTCTTAACGAAGCGTTGGTCACGCACCACTGGACCTGAAGGAACAATGTCATTGTCTCTGGTCCCTTTACTGAAAAATTTGTCGCTCGCGTTTTTGTACCCTCCATGGTCATGGAGGTTCTCTCCCCCTTGATAGGGGATGTACATACCGTTAGTTTGTGTGCAGGCCCTTTGGCGAGGTAGCCGTTAAGGGCCATTTTGCCCGGTTTGGGGTTGTTTTTTGTACAAACAGTTGTTTTCTTTTGTTCCCTTTCATGGAAGATTTGTCTATATTCCCATTCAGATTGTACATTCGCGCGTGATTGTTTGTTGAGATCCAACACAAGTCAGCCTTAATCGGGCTCCTACTGCCTCAAAACACGGGCAGTTATAGTCTATACCACTGTATTTTGGCTATTTGTACTTTTTGTGTTTAATAAATGGCATTCGGCAGGTGCTCTGAGATGTCATATTTCACTCTTTCCTATCTACCCTTTTTCTTCTCTTCACTCTTCTCACTTCTTCTACAACTCTTCATCTTTCCTTTTCCAAGGCTATACCTATTGGTGGTGGCCTTCTAATCCTTTAGTAAATGTAAATGTAAATGTATTTTTATCCAAAATTCGTAGTTGTTCCCGGTAGTTTCAATTTTTCAACTCTTAAATGTGATATTATTATTCCTTTATGTCTTATATCTTAATTTAATATTTATCTGGTATACTAGTACTTTATCAATTAACAAGACTTATTTTACTGGATTTATGTATGCAAAAGTTTTGTCTTACACATCAGAAATAATATTTATTTATTTAGTTCACCTGTGCACATACACTTTAAACTTGTGTTTGGACCTCTTTTCCCTTATCAGCGAGCATTCAAAGACACTTTGTACAATTAACAAATTAAATTTATTCCGATTTCTTCTTTTAATGTCTTACTTTTATAATACTTATCCATGACTGGTGTATCTCTTTTTCGGTATTATTATTTATTTTATCCGTTTGTTTAATTATATTGATGTGTTCGTATAATTGTCTTTATTGATTTTTCTTCTTTCCTTATTTTTACCGTATTTAAGGCCAAGAACACACATGCAAAAATGAGTGGCAGAAAACTGAATCAGAAGTGACGCTTCCAGTTCAGTTTCTCTTTTACGCTTTTAAGCCAGGACACACATACGTAAAAAATTTTGGCCGAATAAGAAACGGAAATGTGACAACGTCATATGTATTGTAGTAAAATAGCGCCGTGTGTATGTAATGATGTTATTCATTGCTGGTTGTATTACACTCGATCATTAATGATTTTAAGAAATGATTTTATTAAAAACGCCAAAAGAGACGCTGGTGGTTTAGGAAACGACTTCGAAAGCGTGATTTACATGGATTTAATAATTCCTTGATTACGGAACTACAATTTAACGATCGACAATACTATATACAATAAGTGAATTGTAGTTTTTTACATATCGTTTTTTGAGGTTATTACATAGTAATAAATTTTAAAATCGATAGAGTTCTGAGAATGTGACCATAATTATTCAAATATTTGCTTTTAAAAATAGAAAGAAATATAAATAAAAAAAATACATGATGAAAAGGTGTGATATCTGCTAGAGATCGATCAGCTGTAACTTTCCAGTTTGTTAATCTTTTATACTTTGTAAAATTAGTTAGGTCTTTAGTATTCTTTCATCATAAAACGTATAATTTTTTTGATTTTTGCTATTATGTTTATTATAGGTTATTTGGAACAATGTAAAGAATGATTTTATGAAAATGCCAGATAATAAAAACGAATAGAAAGCAATTGCTAAAGGATTTCAATCTTGTTGGCAACTATTACACTGTTGTGAGAGCATTGCTGGCAAGCATATACTAGTTCGATGTCCAAAAAACAGCTGAAGCTTAAATTATAATTATATAGGATCATTTAGCAAAATTTTTTTTAGCTGTGACTGATTATGAATACAAATTTATTTCAGAAGAGTTTTGTTTAATGGGTGCTGAAAGTGATGGTGGATTTTTCAAACAAGTCCGTTTGCAAAATAGCTTTTAGAAAAAAAAAACTAAATCTTCCAAATAAAAATATATTATTAAATTTTTATAAATTATTTCCATATTTCTTTGTTGAAGATGAAGCTTTTTCTCTTAAAAAAATTAAACGAGACCTGGTTCAGAGAGATCAGCTTTCACTCATCCCTAAAAAGTGCTTAACTATCGCCTTAGAAAAGCTCGAAAAATAGTATAAAATGCTTTTGGAATTCTGTCAGTGCGCTTTAGAGTTTTTAAAAGTCTACTGAATTATACAGAAAAAACAAACAAACAATAAAAAATAACAATAATTGCTGCTGCCCCCTAGTTTTACACAATTTTTTATTGACAGAAAATGTAAGTATTTACAATCTACCAAGATTCTTTGATTATGATGATGATTATTTTAAATTCCAACCAGGTTTACGGCGTCAAGATAAAAATATTAATTAATCACATTGTTCCTTTGAATCTGATATTCATGGTATACATGCAAAATCTTCGCGTGACGAACAAGCTATTATATTTATTTGTGTAATAAAGGATTTGTACCATGGCAGAATAGTAAGATACATCCAAGTGTTTTATAAAAAATTTTTTTTAAACAATTTATTTTGTATATGTCGATATTTGTAATTATACAATATAAAGAACTTAAATTTTTCATTAGTAATAATTAAAACAATTTTATAACTTTAAAAAATTATTTTATTACTTAGAGGCTAATTACATCATATAAAATATTTCTTATGACCTTCAAGGTCCAACATTAATAAGTTAAAATTTTTTTCGCATTATATTGATTTCTTGCATCCAAAATTTTAAATCTTAATTTCAAAGATTCGTAAAATAAAACAATTTTATCAAGCTCTGACACATTACCTAAAATTGAAAATAAATATCTTATAAGTTTGTCATTTTTGAACTATATTTTGCCTATATTCATAAATTTGAACTTACAACTTTTATCCAAAAAACTATTTAATGCTGTTGATGTTGATTTTAATGATAAAAAAGAGATATTATGTAATCCTGATTAATACAAGTCACTGATCTTTTTTGTTGCTGGCCAAAACTGTTATTTGAGTCACTGCTTTGATTTAGTCTGAAACAAAATCCACGCATTAAAAATCTTATTCTTTTTCATCAAAATCCTTTTTATTATTTATTTACAACTTACTCATCTGACTCAATTTCTTGATTAGCATCAATATTTGGGAGAATTTCTGTATTATTCTGGTCATCTGGAAAAATTTACAGGTGATAATTGTGTTGACTCTGTGTCAACATAATTAACATTTTGAATAATCATTGTTTTATTAATTATAGTACTGAAAGAAATAAAAAATTACCACATCTAAATAATTTATGATGAAATTTAAAAAAAATTTTTCTCTAACTAATAATTTGTACTTGTAGATAAGAATAGCAACTATATACATACATATACAATAACTAAATATAGATAATATTAATTAAATATAGGCCTACATAATAACGAATTATTACAGTATGCCTATATGAGAGAAGTTTCAAATCATAGAAATGATGTCAAAAAGCTTAAATTAATTATTAGTGTTACAATCAATTGGTACATTATTTTTGTTTAAACACGAGTTTGATTACATTTTACTGCAATAATTAATTCACTACTTTAATATTTTCAAGTGACAAACCAAATGATATAAAACCAATACCTTTTGATAAATATTTATATTAGTCAATGATGATAAAGTAACTTACAAGTAGATTCTTGTGGTGTAAAGTAAATGTATTAATACTCACGTTTCTTTACTGCCAATATATCCTATAAATATATTATCCTTTAAAGTAAATAATTCCTATCGAGGCTTATACATATCTGTACTATCACTGCCACTAACGGTGCTACAGTTTATTAATTATTTTTTTTTGCATGTATCTGTCCCTTTGCACTTTCTATTTTTTCTCTGCCACATCTGCTATAATTTAGAAAATTTAAATTAAAAAACCTGTGATTTAAATACTAGGCCTGTATGTCGATTTTACTACACCTACCTGTTTTTTGAAATTAAGAACCAACAGCCGTCAATCACTTTGCTTGTACATTGTGTCCTTGTATGCGACATTTTTTTGTCATGGAGACACTGATGGGGACGAACGTATTTTATGAACTCTTCTATTTTAATGATTTTTCGCATTTTAGAAACCGTAATAGTTGTACGGTTAACCCTCATTACCGCCATTTCTTAAATAAAACCACGTTTATACTTTCATGTCACAAAAATGGCTTCTCTTTATTGGGGGAATTTTGGCGTAAAAAGTAAAGACTTTTAAAGCTTTTACAGAACTGAAAATAGAATAGAGACATGCTCTACTCTATTTTCAGTTCTGTTTCAGCCAAAATTTCAGAAAAATTTTCACGCTTTCTGTTTAATGCTAGATTTTACGCCGAATTTTACGCATGTTTGTTCCTGGCTTAAGTTAATTTCGAAACCTTTCCTGTTACAGTGTTCAGCCACTGCTAAATTTGCGTATTTTTCCTTAATTGCTAAAATATCTTCACTTAATTTTTTTTATTTTTTCTTTGTTCCTCCAACATATGTTTTCTTCGGGTTACAATTACAATTAAATCAATACACTAATCGTTTTTCTCTGCTATATCAGATTTTTTTTATTTTCTATAATATAATAGAAATATATTTTAGTTAAATTTATTTTATCGAGTATTAAATTAATTCTACTTCTTACTACTTTTCTACTTTTCTCAAATGACTTCGGTACATACCTTAGTGTAACGAATTTCTTCTCTTTATCCATTGATTTTGATTGTTTGGCATTTTATAATTTTTCATTCCATTTATTCAATAACCGTTTTGTATAATCATTTTTCTCTTTTTGGTGTTCTTATATTACTTGTTTTTGTCTTATTTTATTCATATACATTTTAAATATGTTATATTTCATACTAACAGAAAAAACAGTTTTGTATTAATTATACTCGGTACTTATGATACAGGTGAACTAAATAAAAATATTATTTCTGATCTGTAAGACATAAATTTTGCATCAATAAATTCAGTATTAAACGTCCCGTTTATTGATATAGTACTAGTTTACAATATAAATATCCTAAATGTTATACGTTGTCCAATTTTTATACTTTGCTATCTTATCTTACAATTCAGAAAATGAGATTTGTCTGGTCTTCTTAAAACAAAGGTATTAATTTAATTTAAGGGGATCGTGTTGTCAAATCTGCCCATAAAGAATGCACTTTCAGGTGTCTATCCACGTGATCAACCTTGAGGATTTACTTATCCTTTACTCTTTATTTTATTTTTTTATGATATTTTACTACTACAAATTTTTTCACATTAATTCAGGAGTTATGGAGGCTATTTCATATTTGACACCAGATGTGACAGGTCAGGAAACGTCTGAGAGACTAATTAGATTACGTAACAGACCGATCACGTAGTATGACCAAGTTTTTTAAAACTTAACTGTGATATTCGGGGTTACAGATTTCTTTTCTTTGAATGCGCACGGTCTTGTAGGGAATCTCTGGTAACAAATTAAAAAAAGAGTTAGAGAAACGATCATTCCAGATATGACTCTTTCAACTAATGAATGATAACAAAGAACATTCATTACAAAATAGCAACGAATTGAACCTTAAAATAATTCCAGGATAATCTATTGCAAATTCGAATGTTTTAGATTTTGAAAGGAAATCTTCCTCGGGATTCATTAAATCGAAATGCAGAAATAAAACGTTTTTAAAAATTATTTAAATTACGTATAAATGAGAATTTCGTAAACTAATTCTGTTTAAAATTATTTTAAATAATTTAAATCGATTTAAATTTTTCCAAAATAATTGAGCTATAATTAAGCTATGCATGCTAACTTATATAGAAAACTGGTGCTAGCCTTATCGAAAGCTAGAGCCAAATGCAACTTTTTTGTGGAATGCAAAAATTACAATGTATTTCCGATGTCCATATATTGTATTCGGCTTCCGGTAGGATGTAAATCCTTATTACCTAAGTTAACATTTTTTCAAAAAGCTGTTCGTTTGACGAAGAAAGTTATACATTCTAAAATGGAGTATTTAATTAAATTTTTAAATGTTCTGTTTCACAAGGACCAGAATTTACTTGTGTACAAGAATAAACAAATTATTTACTTTCAAGAAAGGGTAGAATGAAATCGCACAACAATTATTACAAGAAATTAGATTAGATCAAGAAACAACAACAAAATATGAATGTACAACTTTATCCACAATTGATTTTTTGGAGAAAACGTCAAGAAGGACCCCCAATAAAACGGAAAAATCGATGAAGATCGTCTTCATTGAAAGTTCGTCCTGACTAGAACTGGGATACGTTTCTGACTCCGAAGACTTTTCCCCAGGTTACTCCCCTCCATCCTGTCACTGGAATAGACCGAAGTTCAATACATCAACAAATATACCAAGACCTTTCAGACTTTTCCATCCAACAATCTCAATCATCAATTTACCATGTCATGAATTCAAGTTCTGAACCTTTACAAGTTTTCTATCCTTTTATTCTGTACAACGTATTTATCCGCTTGCGTATTAATGCAAACCGACTCTCAAGAATAGGACATGCGATAATAAATAATATAAAATACCAAGTCTTCATAAATTCCAAATAAAAATATAAGATCTCAAATAGCTACTCCATCCATTTATGTATGAAGAATCAAATTATCATTGCAGTTATGCATGAATTGTCTTTCAAAATTTTAGCCAGTTTATGCTATTATTTCGTGAAATTCCAGAACTTACCTTAGCAGAATAGGACCAAAACGTTGGCAAATTCGAAATAACAGGCATACGAATAATGAACGGTAGTTGCACAATGGCTCGCTGCAAAAATGCCAAAAGTTATTAAGGAAATCTACAGCAATGGATCAATTAAATTATCTCTGCTCGAATCCGCTCCAGCTCCAAGGTAGAAAACCCATTGCGCTTGACACCGACTGGGGATAACTGACACTGTTCTTAACTCTGAATCGATTTGTATTTTAATTTAAATTTTACTTACTTACTGTTTGTAATAAATCTACAAATTTGTAATTTTTTAATACTAAACGTGCATAAATTCTATTTCTTCTCTTTAAATCAGTTAATAACAAGGATGAGGCCAAAGTTTTAAACGCGAAACGTGTACGTTGGACGTTAGCGCCGCTTTCCTGTAATCAAAAAAGATTGACATTGATGTTTGGATAGTCAGTGGAATGATGCTGGACATTCCAAACACCATTGTCAAACTTCTATACTTACAAAAAATGCAGCGCTGAACATCCGATGTACACGTTTTCCCGTTTAAAACTTCGGCCTCGACCTTTCTAATAATTGAAACCTGAAAAACGACATGCTGAACCAACCAAAAACTTTTGATTCATTCATAAATATTCTGTACACTAAAGTTATTACTAAGTTACCGAATTAAATATGTTATCTAATTAATGAAAAACTACTTCATCTTATCACTAAATTTAATTTAAATGTATTAAATAAAAACAAATGAAAAAAATTATCTTCACAATAAACTTTATTTTATAAATCACTTTAAAATACATAAATTATCAATAAAATTTTTGTCGACATATATTCAATCGAAATTTTTAAACAAAATTATTATAATATCCAAGATGAAATTCATAATCTTCTTCCGAACCAAATGTTACCCTACATTTATTGCAATGGTAAGTCGAATTGACTGATGAATTGTGTTCTTCTAATGCCTTATGGGTGCAAAACAGTTGAAAACAATGCAGTTAAATGAGTATAGATTATGCATCATATGATGGGCACCTAAAAACGCTGCAGTTGGAAATTGACTATTACACACAAGAAAAAATTAATCCTCTGTATTAAGAATAAGTGGGAAGATGCTAAAATAGATGATTTTGTTTTTCGAAACGACAACTGCTGTTAACATAAGTGCTGGGAAATACATTTAAATAAGTCGTTTTTTGTCACTTCCTTTTATTCTGAGGGAGAAGTTTTTATCGAATATTTCACAGTTGTTTAGTATTTCCCTATGATGTCATCTGCAATGACAATCTAATATCCATATTAAAAGAACATTTATTACATATTTTACATTCGTAGAATTTTTCTCAACTGTAAAATCTATGATGATAAGTTAAACACGATGCGTTATCGAAACGTTTATTACATATTCTCAACGCTTAGGCTTTTTATCCCATGTGGATTTCGATATGACTATTCAAATTACTCAAATCAGCAAAACATTTATTACATGTCATGCACTTGTACGGTTTTTCTCCTGTGTGGGTTCGGACATGGGTATTCAAACTGCAAGAATGAGCAAAAGATTTATTACATGTTATACATTTGTATGGTTTCTCTCCAGTGTGGGTTCGGAAATGAGTTTTCAAATTGGAAGAATGAGCAAAAGATTTATTACATGTTATGCATTTGTATGGTTTTTCTCCTGTATGGGTTCTAATATGATTATTCAGATTGGTCAATTCAGCAAAACATTGATTACAAGTTTCACATTCGTATGGTTTTTCTCCTGTGTGAGTTCTGAAATGAGAATTTAAACTGCTCAAATAAGCAAAACGTTTATCACATATTTTACATTTGTATGGTTTTTCTCCTGTGTGGGTTCTGAGATGACAATTCAAAGTGCTCCATTGAGCAAAAGATTTTTTACATGTCTCACATTTGTAGGGTTTTTCTCCTGTATGGATTCTCATATGACAACTTAAACTCTGTTTACTAGCGAAGGACTTATCACAAATTTCGCATTCGTAGGTCATTGTACTATCTACGTCTATCCACACCTACAAAAGAAACACTGTATTTTTGAGATATTCATTTATATTGCAATTTATCTTAACTCACAGTTATTAGCTACACACACTAATGCTAATTTATACGTGTTAGCATACAATTTATCATGTTTACAATTGCTTACATAAGGATATATTATTCAAGTATAAACATATAATATTTCTCATATTCAATTGTTTAGTTTATTTGTGTATGAAAGTGAATTCTAAAGCAGACGCATATTATATTGTAGTACTGGTTAAGACAAATATAACTTTACCATAGAAAGAGTTTGCTATTGTGAAAAGAAAAACGAGAATGGTTTAAAAGTTATCTTTAATGTTTAGGCCAAAAAATCTACATCGTGTGTACATTAAAATGTTAAAAAGTAAGTTATAAAGTAATTAAACGTAGAAATGTTATTACATTTTTCATAGCGAAATTACTTTTGGCCCATCTTATATTGTTACAAACTACTGCAATGTCGATTCTTTCCTAAATTACTGAAATAGAAAATTTATTCTAAAATGTGTGTCATTTCACAGTTTTGTTTACAGTGCCATTTGCAGTATTATGTCAAAAACTATTTTGATAACTTAATTTACAAATATTGGCTTATTTGCTGGATATAAAAAGTTTTCTATTTACCACAGCTTTATAACGATCATTTTGTAATTTACCTTTCTTTTAAAATTTAGTTTGAACATATTCGTGTATTACTTCACACAGAGATTTCTAAATTAATCGAAAATATTTAAATGACATTAACACGTAATTAAATCACTAAAATTATATATCAATTAACTAAAAATATAACTTTTTAAAATGTAATTGTTTACATTATTGTACAAACAGAGCAAACAATGGCTAATAATAAATTCAAAATAATTATTCTGATCAGGCATTGCTCCAAACTGTATTTATCTAAATTCAAGAATTAGCATTATAAATAGTAAACGTACGTTTAAAAAATCGATATCGAATCAATACTTAATATCTAGATAAGTAATAAAAAATGTAGGCTATGTCTAACGTTTTTATCTCGTTTCTCTAATCCACCGTGTAAGATACTATTCATTTAATAATTGTGATTTCACTTAAAACAATACAAAGTTTTAATTATGAGAGATTATTCTAATTTTAAAATATTTAAGATACTTACAGAATAAAATCAGTCGTATTATTACTTTCAATTTCTTTCGATTAATAAGAACAATTTCCTTCGTCTTCCAACACTTACAAGCACACACACCACAATTATTTAACATAATTTGCATAATCAAAAGCTGTGTTTTAATTTTAAATAACCATAAATGTTATTGAAAATATTATTTTTATATATATTATTATTTTATAAATATTACTTTGTGTAATTATATTTAATAACAAGTAATCCGGATTTTGTTATTCGATTGAGAAAGTGTTTCACGTATACACTTTTTCCTTCCACACTAGGTAAAATAATTGTTTAAATGTTAGTATTTTTAGCGAAATTTTATTTCGTTTAATATTTGTTTTATGTGTATAATTACAATGCAATCCAACATATTTTATATGAATAATAGAATGAAATACATATTTAAGATTAGACTATTTAACTATATGCAATAATTTTTGTACGGTATGGTATTAAATTTATATGAAAGATATTTTTGAATAACAGATAAAAAGAACAAATGACATTATTGCAATGCTAATTCAATCTGTTTAACTTAATATAAGTGAAAGCAAACTTTATTCAAATACAATAGAAATTCGTTTATCTTTCACTCATGAATGAGTGTTGAGACGAATTCACAAAATATATAATTACAGAATTTTCTAGTATTTTTTTTTTTAAATGTTAAGTTATATGCAAGCCAAATTAGTGCAGATATTGCTGTACTGTATATTTTGTGCCATTGCAAGCTGCTCTCAATATAGGAATAAGCACACTCTTGAATCAATATAGGAATAAGCACACTCTTGAATCAATCCAAGAATTTTACAGTGCTGGTTTCATGTAAAATATAACATTGTTTATTAAACACAAGACATAAGTATACTGTGTTAAGATTGAAAACCCTGAAGCAACGTTAATAAAAACACAGTAGACCAAAAAACAGCGATTAAAGTTTTTGTAGTATTTTCTGCAACTGAGTTACCCCCAATAAGAGTATCACGATGAACACGTAATATATGAAATTAAGACGGATTGGTAAAATTAATTGATCTTGCAATGTTCTATGATTGGTAAGTTATTGATAATAAGTATTAAATTATGTATTGTTTATCGTGCGATCTTCTGATGAATGTGCTAGCATAGTTTAAACAGTTCTTTTGAACTGCTGTTGAACGAACTTCTCTGTTGATGTTACAAATTTCTGAAATATGTTTTGAATACTTTAATGTATAATATTAATAAGTAATATAATATAAAAATGAATTACTTATTAATATTATACATTAAACTATTCAATACATATTTCANTTAGTGAGTCATATTGTATAAATTTTTAATTAGTATAATGATATCGTAGATTCCCACAAATGATAGTGTCTAAACACCATCAGCTGAAAGAATGCATGCAACAACTTACAATGTCAGTTTTCATTTACAGATCTTAAAAGGGATTTCTACCACAGAGAGATATTTTAGTAGAATGTCCATATTTCTCTATGTAATGCAGCAACACATCGACACTTTCTGTAGGAGATGTTTTTCAGGAGGACTGTACAAAAAATTTAATCTTATTTAGCTGTTGTACATTGCACACCTTACAGAAAATGTGGTAATTGTTATATGGCAACTTCTCCACCTAAAATATGACAGCATTGTTGGGTTAGAACTTTACTGACGTCAAGGCTGGTAGCGTGGAATTTCCGAGTTTCTTCTGTGTCTAAAACCTAAATCAAGGCATTTATAAAATTTTCTCTTTGAAGTTATCTCTCTTTGGTTAATCCCCTTTGTTTCGTTGCCTTAACCTATCACACCAAACTAGTATCCTATACAATCTTCTATACGTTTTTCCTATCTACAAACACATGGTGATGCTCAGAAGTAATTGAAAAAGGCCGAAAAATGCTATCGTTATCTTTTTAAAATTTAGGAAACGTTGATATAACTTTATGGAGATGGCGTTTATTTTAAAAATAATATTGATTGTAAACATTCGAAAAGTACTATGATAAAATCACGCAACGACTAACGAACTTCGTTATTATTTTAATTGCAAATGACATAAAACAGATATCCAATTAAAATTTTAATTAAACATATTCATAAATTTCGACTCATTACTGATCTGTAACAGGAAATGCTTCAATTTGTTTACAGTCGACCCCCGTATAAGATCATTGATTATTCCGTTTTATATGAATTCCATGTTGTACGGGTCACTTAGATTTTACAAATACGTGTACCGGGCTGTGAACGGCTCACGTATTTGTAAAATTTAAGTGACTTGTACAACATGGAATTCATATAAAACGGAATAATCAATGATCTTATACGGGGGTCGACTGTATTTATTTATATTAGATTTCATTTTGAACATCACTTTCTAACAGAAGTCAGAAAATTTTAGTTCTTTCAATAACTCTTTCTTTATTCATCATTGAAAGGTTAGAATTATCCGTAAGTGTTAAGATTATTTCGTATAAATATTTAATTTTAACTGTTTTAGAAAATTTCTGTTTTGTATAAAATACAACTTGTGAGTAATCTGCCACTCGCGGTGACTTTTTTTGAAATTCATCTTTCACTTAAGTGTTAGACACGCTAAAAAACCAACATAAATTTACGTGACCAACACGTCCTTGAATGTTTTTATGACACAGTGGGATAAAAGACCTTTTTCGGTAAGAAGCTTGATGCACACCTCAAATTCGCTCGTAATTGCAGCCTCCATTTTTAAGACAATCGAACTCAAACATTCTTAGAATGAAAAGAAAACCTACATCTACCAGTTTTCAAAATTTCATTTATATTCAAAGAATAGAACGGAAGCTATGCAAGCGTGAATTTCAGGTTTAATTAGCAAATTACTCTCTGTGAGGTATTTTTAGCACATTTTAGCCTTTTTGCAGATATTGCACCAGAAATATATAATTTTCTTACGACAATAGTCATAGAGTGTAGCGATTAATCCTGTACGAGCTTTGGCACTTTTAAATTTACAACTACGTTCCTAAAAGCGAGAGAAAGAAAAACGAGTAAAAAATAAATTTTTAGCTTCCTACTATACATTTTATATCCGCGTACACTATATAACATAAGCATATAAAATGTACAAAGTCGAAAATGTAGTTTACATACCGTATTACTATATGACCCAATATATCTTCTAGTGTGTAGATAAGTAATTACAGCTCTTTACATTAATTAAATAAGATGCATTTTTTCCAATAAAAATAAATAATTGTTTATATTCATACGATTTTATCAATACGAATCACAGATTTTAATGCTGCGGTATGAGTCTATTAAACTGATTATAAAGGTAGACGTTATGACTGATTATCAAAGGTGTCAGACTATCAAACGTTCTTGTGTTTTCACAATATTGAATTTTGTTTTAAGTCATTGGTAGAAGCCTTAATAGATGTAGATTTTGGTGACAGTTTTTTTATACTCCCTTTCGTTTTTTCTCATTTTCCAACCCATTTGTTACTTTTTTCGAACAGAAATCTACACTCAAGTAACAACCATTTGTTTTTGCGAATGTAATCTCCAATATAGATTATATAAACAATAGCAAATGACTTGAAAATACATATAAAAAATAATTTTTATGTAATAATTCAGTTCGACTGAACGGAATTTGATTCACAAAATAAGGANACATTCGAATAAACGCTTCTTCTGTTGTTAAAGTTGAAGAGAAAATGTTGAAAATCGTAAGTACGCATCGCACTAGAAAATTAAAATTATCTTGTGTAATTTTAAACTTTTGTTTCAGTGTCTCAATCCGGAAAGTTGTGAAACTTATCCATATAAATTTAAGTACGAAACAAAGATAGATAAGAATCTTACTGTGAAAATAACTCTAGCATATGTATGTAAATTCTTAATAATTTGTAGTTAAGATATAGTTAATAAGTTATAGCATAAATATATGCACAATTAATCTCTATTAAATTTTCGTTAATTTTATAAACTTATGCAATCGTTTCAGAATCATTGCGTATCTAGTAGAACGACTAATCGTTCTACTAGATACGCAATTGGGCACTAGATCAATTTTATCTAACAAGCTTGTTAAATAAAATTGATCTAGTGCCCAAAGAGTGGAAAGAGTAAAAAATAAACTTATAATATACATATAAATATAACGTGCAGAAAGAAAATACTACATTTACAGCAGTTTTTACTACGCGCAATGTTCAGCTTTACTCGGTAAAACCTTCAAAAACAAAGCGGAAATACGAACATGATTGCTATACATTAATGTGGTATGACTTTAAAGACGTTGACATATTTCATTTAAAGTCCAGTTATAGTTGTATTCATTATGTTATAACAAATCCACAACGATAGTTAAATAATCATAGACAAAGTAGGATTTTTCTGTATCAGATTTCTATATATTATCTAGAGGTTGATTTCTTGATTTCAATCCAGAGTCTGTTAGAGTGGCAGACTGACATTGAAACAGATGATGAATGGATAACTGTGTAATGAATAAAATATATATCCTGATTCAGTTAATTTTCCCGAAAATTTGGATTGAAACTTTTTTCTTTTGGGGGATAATAACAGAATGACCGTTTACTTCCATAAAAAAAACAACATAAGTATTAACAAGTCAATGTATTGAACCACAAATAATGTTGCTATTTGAAAACAATTTTTTAAATTGGCAAAATACTTGTAACATTTCAATTAATTTCTTATTCAACCTTGTTGTTTCTATGGGCATTTTGTCACGACAATACGAACATAGATTAATTACACGTATTGCTATTGAAAGTAACGTAGCAATTCAAGCTTAAACAAAAGTTTCATGTTGTCACTTTCGTACATGCGAAAACAAAATGAATAGAGAGTCTTTTCTATAAAAATTCCTAACGCACTACAAGCAGCAAGACATACGTTGCAAAAAATAATAAACATATGACACGGTTAATTTCTGAATATCAAACTGCTCTCGGTACGTGAAATACCATTCACATTACTGAAATTCAAAACAATGATAATTGCAAATGTATTTGAATCCCTATTTGAACAGTTGTTTAATAAAAAAAATACCAATTACCGAAGCGCACTTCGATAGTTATATCTTTAGATATTTTACCGAGGGTTACTTACAGTCGCAGCGCAATGAGTTGTATAGTGGCAAGTTTCAAAACTAAATATTTCTCTTTGGAATGCATTTACATTGTGATTGATCAGTTTCCAACATCATAAATTTTACAAATTTAGTAAAATTATTCGATAAGAAATTCTACACGTTTTTTTTATGAATGTTTAAAAATTAATTTATTTACTTGTAAAATACAACTTTACGCATACTTAGAATTTAATTGTTTTATTTATTTATTATTTACTAGCTGCATAACATACATGGTGTGAAGAATGAAACATACTTTTCAGTATTTCTCAAGAACGACACACTTATTGCAAAAATCTTTTATTTGTTGAAAGAGAAATATGGTTTTCGGTTTGTTGATGAAAACTTTTCTATTTTTTATTTTGAATTATTAACAAAATGTATATTTATAATTGTATTTTTACTTTAATAGTATCGCTCATGTACGGGAACCTTTTCATGCGGTACGTGAAGACATATTCATTAGATTAGATGTATGAGAAAAAATGGTAAATACTTTCGGAATTGAATGTATTCGGTAATACACAATAAAAAGTCTATATAAACCTACGTTTATTTATTGATATTATCAGTAATATTGCATTGTAAATTGCATGTCATTTTACATGTTTTTGTGTACTTTCTATTTTTATTACACGAAATCATTTCTGAAAACGTTTACCATTTTCTTGATACATCCTGTATTCATTAAATTTATGACAATAAATTTATGCAAAGATGTGACAAGTCAAATGATTGTTTTCTGGCATCATTATTTAAAATTTAATTTTCATGCAGTGGTATTATAGAAGTACTTATTGCAGTCCGTATACACAAATGATCAGTGTAAAATACGGTAATCTATATATAAAGTGCACTGAATATGAAATAAAAAATACTATTATCTTCGCGAAATACGACTTTTCGAATGCAGAATACAGAAAGTATGCATTGTCATTATTGGCAATCAAGAATTCTCATCGAATTTGGCGTAGATAATAGTATATTTTATTCTATGATATATAGTGCCCATTATTTACCCTTTCAAACATAATATTTAAAATGCCAAAAATATATTAAAATAATGTTTTTTCATTAACACAGTATTGAAGAAAAAATTTTTCATTAAAAAAGAGTTCCATTTATTATATATAATGCCAAAAACATTCAACTGGATCTTACGTCTTTTTTAAGACGTTGTTTTTTAATTAATCAGTGTTTCGTACATAATTAACTTGCTTATTATTTAAAACAACAAAGATTCTACAAATTCCTTGTGGCTCAGTCATAGACAGTAAGGTTATTTCTTCTGCTATATCGGAAACTTCAGCAATTTTTCTTATCAAAGCGGCCGAACCATTAGACAAATCCGTTGCTCTACTCAAGCCATTTAGTCTTATAGTGAGTATTGTAAATATTTTTTTAATATCACCTACTTCCAGGTTATAGTATTTCAATGTAATTTCAGGTTTGGATATTTTCTGGACTATCGATTCTGCTCCTAACTCTCAGTTTATTTCTTCTGTTCACTTCCGAAGCAAAGTTGAAATCTACGAATGCCCCAAAATTGTTTAACATATTTTGGATTGTTGTGCGTTGTTTTCTTCGTCAAGGTAAGTTGAAGTTACTCAGATGCTAATTAAAAGAATAAGGTTATTCAGATGCGAATTGAAGGAAATCACTAATTTTCGGTAATTGATGTTAAAGTAAAAACATTTTTCTTGCAGATATTGAAATAGAATCCATCAGATTAAAGACGAAGTACATGATTCTCGGAATTTGGATGTTAATGGCATTCGTTTTGTCTTCTGGATATTTGGGCATTCTTCCTTCGTTCTTTATCTTTCCAGGGGAGGAAGTGATTCCGCATAATTTTTTAGAATTTTTCGAAGCTGTTAAAGAGGAGAGGTATTCAATGGAAAGTATTGATGGTTCGACAGCTAGTTTTTTCATTCGTGTAAGTTATTTTGTTTATTTAATTTTTCATTCAACATTGAATAATTTCTACAATTATATTCCGAATAATTTTTTTTGAAAAATGCTTGTATTGCTTTTGCAACTTTTCTTTTAAAAACAAACATTAGTTTCTCTTATTTTACATACGTTGTTTTGCTAATAATATCTTATTCATTATCTTATATAAGTACTTAACCGTAATGCATTTCGATAGAACAGGCATTGAATATTATCGTGTTGTAATCATAGTCGTTATATTGAAAGTTTATAGTGCTATTAAACTTATCAATTTTTAAATGAAATTTGGTATTGTAATGAATTAAATTTCTATTCTATTTATTACAGAGAATAGTTTTTGAAAGACAAAAAAGTGAAATGCTTAAATTTGCACAGTGGTATTTTCGTACGCATGGATGGGATAAGGAAGATAATGTGTCGCTGCTATTAGAACAGGTTTTATACGAGAAAAGTAGTCTGATCGCTTCTTCAATTGNAAGTATTGAGGGTTCGACAGCTAGTTTTTTCATTTATGTAAGTTATTTTGTTTATTTAATTTTTCATTCAACATTGAATAATTTCTACAATTATATTCCGAATAATTTTTTTTGAAAAATGCCTGTATTGCTTTTGCAACTTTTCTTTTAAAAACAAACATTAGTTTCTCTTATTTTACATACGTTGTTTTTCTAATAATATCTTATTCATTATCTTATATAAGTACTTAACCGTAATGCATTTCGATAGAACAGACATTGAATATTATCGTGTTGTAATCATAGTCGTTATAATGAAAGTTTATAGTGCTATTAAACTTATCAATTTTTAAAAGCAATTTTGTATTGTAATGAATTAAATTTCTATTCTATTTATTACAGAGAATAGTTTTTGGAAGACAAAAAAGTGAAATGCTTAAATTTGCACAGTGGTATTTTCGTACGCATGGATGGGATAAGCAAAATAATGTGTCGCTGCTATTAGAACAGGTTTTATACGAGAAAAGTAGTCTGATCGCTTCTTCAATTGATATTAGAAAGGAAATTCAGCGTTCGGCGAGGAAAAGTTTTTTGTATCCACTGATATCTTATACACCGAATACGATTACCTATGTTTCAGAAAAACTTTTCCATACATACACGAGTTTCGAAGAACGTAAGTATAAAAACGAGGCATGATCGGAAATGATTTGCAATTGTAATTTATATAAAGCAAACAGTACTTGAATAAACAGTTAGTGCTTGGTTTTGTTTCATCTCGAAGGATATTCCGGTCAATTCTAACCAGAAGCACTAGCATAAGAGGTTTTTACAATTGGCTTAATGCGTTTTTTTATTATAATGAAAGTACTGAAAAAGTATTGAGTAGTTGTCTAAATCAGGGGTGTCCAACCCGCGGCCCGCGGGCCGCATGCAGCCCAAGGCAAGTTCCAATGCGGCCCAATAAACGTGTAAACAAAACCGACAAAATTTTTTATNACTGTACAAAAAATTTAATCTTATTTAGCTGTTGTACATTGCACACCTTATAGAAAATGTGGTAATTTTTATATGGCAACTTCTCCACCTAAAATATGACAGCATTGTTGGGTTAGAACTTTACTGACGTCAAGGCTGGTAGCATGGAATTTCCGGGTTTCTTCTGTGTCTAAAACCTTAATCAAGAAATTTATAAAATTTCCTCTTTGAAGTTATCTCTCTTTGGTTAATTCCCTTTGTTTCGTTGCCTTAACCTATCACACCAAACTAGTATCCTATACAATCTTCTATACGTTTTTCCTATCTACAAACACATGGTGATGCTCACAAGTAATTGAAAAAGGCCGAAAAATGCTATCGTTATCTTTTTAAAATTTAGGAAACGTTGATATAACTTTATGGAGATGGCGTTTATTTTAAAAATAATATTGATTGTAAACATTCGAAAAGTACTATGATAAAATCACGCAACGACTAACGAACTTCGTTATTATTTTAATTGCAAATGACATAAAACAGATATCCAATTAAAATTTTAATTAAACATATTCATAAATTTCGACTCATTACTGATCTGTAACAGGAAATGCTTCAATTTGTTTACTTATTTATATTAGATTTCATTTTGAACATCACTTTCTAACAGAAGTCAGAAAATTTTAGTTCTTTCAATAACTCTTTCTTTATTCATCATTGAAAGGTTAGAGTTATCCGTAAGTGTTAAGATTATTTCGTATAAATCTTTAATTTTAACTGTTTTAGAAAATTTCTGTTATGTATAAAATACAACTTGTGAGTAATCTGCCACTCGCGGTGACTTTTTTTGAAATTCATCTTTCACTTAAGTGTTAGACACGCTAAAAAACCAACATAAATTTACGTGACCAACACGTCCTTGAGTGTTTTTATGACACAGAGGGATAAAAGACCTTTTTCGGTAAGAAGCTTGATGCACACCTCAAATTCGCTCGTAATTGCAGCCTCCATTTTTAAGACAATCGAACTCAAACATTCTTAGAATGAAAAGAAAACCTACATCTACCAGTTTTCAAAATTTCATTTATATTCAAAGAATAGAACGGAAGCTATGCAAGCGTGAATTTCAGGTTTAATTAGCAAATTACTCTCTGTGAGGTATTTTTAGCACATTTTAGCCTTTTTGCAGATATTGCACCAGAAATATATAATTTTCTTACGACAATAGTCATAGAGTGTAGCGATTAATCCTGTACGAGCTTTGGCACTTTTAAATTTACAACTACGTTCCTAAAAGCGAGAGAAAGAAAAACGAGTAAAAAATAAATTTTTAGCTTCCTACTATACATTTTATATCCGCGTACACTATATAACATAAGCATATAAAATGTACAAAGTCGAAAATGTAGTTTACATACCGTATTACTATATGACCCAATATATCTTCTAGTGTGTAGATAAGTAATTACAGCTCTTTACATTAATTAAATAAGATGCATTTTTTCCAATAAAAATAAATAATTGTTTATATTCATACGATTTTATCAATACGAATCACAGATTTTAATGCTGCGGTATGAGTCTATTAAACTGATTATAAAGGTAGACGTTATGACTGATTATCAAAGGTGTCAGACTATCAAACGTTCTTGTGTTTTCACAATATTGAATTTTGTTTTAAGTCATTGGTAGAAGCCTTAATAGATGTAGATTTTGGTGACAGTTTTTTTATACTCCCTTTCGTTTTTTCTCATTTTCCAACCCATTTGTTACTTTTTTCGAACAGAAATCTACACTCAAGTAACAACCATTTGTTTTTGCGAATGTAATCTCCAATATAGATTATATAAACAATAGCAAATGACTTGAAAATACATATAAAAAATAATTTTTATGTAATAATTCAGTTCGACTGAACGGAATTTGATTCACAAAATAAGGAAACAAGATCTAAATAATCTATGAAGAACTGATTGTTGAGAAGTGAACTTTTCAGCAAAAACAAATGCGACTTCTGACATTAAGCTAAAGAGAATAAAAAAAATTCAGTTTCTAAACGTTTTCTTGGTGCCAAATTACGACAGGTGTTAGATATTAGTAATTTTCTAAGTGTAACAAATTAGTAGTATTATACCAAAATTTTACGAAATATAATTATTTGCACAAATGTTTTGAAAGAGTGTCATTTTAAGCAATCCACGATTAAATTAATAAACCCTGCATTTTCATGTGGCAAATTAAAAAATATTTACTGTAATATTATTTCTTACATTTAAGATAAAGCTGATAATAAAGTTTTAAATCTAAGCTTATTCAATATTACTGATTTATAAAAAGTATTATATTTCAGATGTAAATACAATGAATATTATATTATCATACGTGTATTTCATATATGTATGTAATGAGAAATTATTCAGTGAGTATTAATTCATACCTAAATAGCACTGATAGAGCTAATAAATTTTTAAATTTATATCAAAACGATTATTTTCAGGAGACATACCGTACCTACTTAATGAAAAAGGAGTAGCCACACGTGTGTCTTGTTTGGATGAACGGAAACCATACTACTTTAGAGCAGTACGGATCAGATTAGAATATAAACCGAACTTCTGGTCTCTCATGCATCCTGTTAACACCCGAATAAACGCTTTTTCTGTTGTTAAAGTTTTAGAGAAAATGTTGAAAATCGTAAGTACGCATCACATTTGTAAATTGAAATTATCTTGTCTAATTTTAGACTTCTGTTTCAGTGTGTCAATCTGGAAAGTTGTGAATCTTACCCATATAAATTTAAGTACGAAACGAAGATAAATAAGAAACTTACTGTGACTTTAACTCTAGCATATGTACGTAAAGTCTTAATAATTTGTTTTTAAGATATAGTTAATAACTTATAGCATAAATATATGCACAATTAAAATCTATCACATTTCTGTTAATTTCAGAAACTTATAGTTACTTATACTCAGTAAAACCTTCAAAATCAAAGCAGAAATACGAATATAATTGCTATACATGAAAATTGTATGTGGTTAATAAAATTGACATATTTAAGTTTACTTCCAGTTTCTCTCTCTTTTTGCCACGTGCGCAACAATATGGCATTTTAATTGTATTCATTATATATTGGGCAAATTCACAACGAAAGTCAAGTAGTAAGAGACAAGATCTAACATATCTGTCTTAGGTATGTCAGATTTTTTCTCTTGTCGCAACAAAAATAATGTACATATGACATGGATAATTTCAGTATATCAAACTGCCCTCAGAACATGAAATACCATTCACATTACTGAAATTCAAAACTATAATAATTGCAACTTTACCTGAATCCCTATTTGTACAGTTGTTTAATAAAAACAGTACTAATTACCAAAGCGCACTTCGATAGTTATATCTTTAGATATTTCACCAAAAGCTATTTACAGTGGCAGCGCGATGAGTTGCATAGTGGCAACTTTCAACAGTAAATGTTTCTCCTTGGAACACATTTACCTTGTTAACAACATCATAAATTTTACAGATTTAGTAAAATTATTCGATAAGAAATTTTACACGTTTTTCTAGGAATGTTTGAAAATCGATTTCTTTACTTGTAAAATACAACTTTATGCATACTTAAAATTTAATTGTTTTTCTTATTTATTATTTACTAGGTGCATAACATATTTGGTGTGAAGAATGAAACATACTTTTCAATATTTCTCAAGAACGACACACTTCTTGTAAAAATCTTTTATTTGTTGAAAGAAAAATATGGTTTTCGGTTTGTTGATGAAAACTTTTTTATTTTTTATTTTGAATTATTAACAAAATGTATATTTATAATTGTACTTTTACTTTAATAGTATTGCTTATGTACCGGATTCCAATCATGCGGTACGTGAAGACATATTCATTACATTAGATGTATGAGAAAAAATGGTAAATACTTTCAGAGATGAATGTATTAGGTAATACATGATTAAAAGTCTAAATAAACCTATTATTATTTATTGATATTAACAAAAATATTGCATTGTAAATTGCATGTCATTTTACATGTCTTCGTGAACTTTCTATTCTTCTTAGTAGAAAAAATCATTTCTGAAAACGTTTACCATTTTCTTGATACATCCTGTATTCATTAAATTTATGACAACCAATTTATGCAAAAATGTGACAAGTCAAATGATTGTTTTCTGGCATCATTATTGAAAATTTAGTTTTTATGCAGTGGTATCATTGAAGTACGCATTGCACTCAGTATACATAGATGATCGGTGTAAAATACAGCAGTAACATCTATAAACAAAGTGCACTAAATGTAAAATAAAAAATACTATTATCTACGCCAAATACGACAAGGAGTTTTCGAATGCCAATACTGACAAGCACAGAAATGATGCATTGTCATTATTGGCAATCAAGAATTCTCATCGAATTTCGCGTAAATAATAGTATATTTTATTTTATGATATTCAGTGCCCATTATTTACCCATTCACACATAATATTTAAAATGCCAAACATCTATTAAAATAATATTTTTTTCATTAACACAGTATTAAAAAAGAAATTTTTCATTAAAAAAAGAGTTCCATTAATAATATATAATGCCAGAAATGTTCAACTGGATCTTCCATTTTTGCTTAACAAGAATTTGTAAAGTTTAAAATTTTCTGATTAATCAGAATATTTTCTACATAATGATTTTGCTTATTATTTGAAACAATAAAGACTCTACAAATTCCTTGTGGCTCAGTCACAGACAGTAAGGTTATTTCTTCTGCTATATCGGATATTTCAGCAATTTTTCTTATCAAAGCGGCCGAACCATTAGACAAATCCCTTGCTATACTCAAGCCATTTAGTCTTATAGTGAGTATTGTAAGTATTGTAAATATTTTGTAATATCACCTACTTCTAGTTTATAGTATTACAATGTAATTTCAGGTTTGGATATTTGCTAGACTATCGATTCTGTTTCTATCTCTCAGTTTATTTCTTCTATTCACTTCCGAAGCAAAGTTGAAATCTACGAATGCCCCAAAATTTTTTAACATAATTTGGATTGTAGTGCGTTGTTTTCTTCGTCAAGGTAAGTTGAAGTTATTCAGATGCTATTTAAAAGAATGGGGTTATTCAGATGCGAATTGAAGGAAATCACTAATTTTCGGTAATTGATGTTAAAGTAAAAACATTTTTCTTGCAGATATTGAAATAGAGTCTATTAAATTGAAGACAAAGTACACGATTCTCGGAATTTGGATGTTAATGGCATTCGTTTTGTCTTCTGGATATTTGGGCATTCTTCCTTCGTTCTTTATCTTTCCAGGGGAGGAAGTGATTCCGCATAATTTTGTAGAATTGTTCGAAGCTGTTAAAGAAGAAAAGTATGGAATGGAAACTATTGAGGGTTTGACAGCTAGTTTTTTCATTCGTGTAAGTTATTTTGTTTATTTAATTTTTCATTTAACATTGAATAATCTCTACAATTATATTCTGAATATTTTATGTTGAAAAATGCCTGTATTGCTTTTGCAACTTTTCTTTTAAAAACAAACATTAGTTTCTCTTATTTTACATACGTTGTTTTTCTAATAATATGTTATTCATTATCTTATATAAGTACTTAACCGTAATGCATTTCGATACAACAGACAATGAATATTATCGTATTGTCATCATAGTCGTTATATCGAAAGTTAATAGTGCTATTAAACTTATCAATTTTTAAAAGCAAATTGGTATTGTAATGAATTAAATTTCTATTCTATTTATTAGACAATATATTTTGCAAGACAAAAAAGTGAAATGCTTAAATTTGCACAGCGGTACTTTCGTAAACATGGAATGGATAAGCTGGATAATGTGTCGCAGCTGTTAGAACACGTTTTATACAAAAAAAGTAGTCTGCTTACTTCTACAATTGATATCAAAAAGGAAATTCAGGCGTTCGGCGAGGAAAAGTTTTTCGTTTCCACTGATATCTTATACACCGACTACGATTACCTATGTATCAGAAAAACTTTTCCCTACATACACGAGTTTCGAAGAACGTAAGTATAAAAACGAGGCATGATTGGAAATGATTTGCAATTATAATCTATACAAAGCAAACCGTACTTGAATAAACAGTTAGTGCTTAGTTTTGTTACATGTCGAATGATATTTCGGTGAATTCTAACTAGCTTTTGCAATATTAGATGACGCATTTAAAAACATTTTATAAGCTGGAAGCACTAGAATAAGATAATTTTATAACTGGCTTAATGCGTTTTTATCATAATGAAAATACTGCAAAAATATTGCGTAGTTGTCTAAATCAATACTGTAACATTGAGGGGTGCCAAGATCATATATTTATTATATTATATTTGACTATGGCTATGTGATTAACGAATCCACAAATCTTTAGAGGATGATACAAAAACAAAAATGTCTACTTTCAAATTTTTTTTGGTTTTATTTCAGCTACTCGGATCGGAACATGTACCCAGAAAAAAGTAAAAGCTCTGCCCCATTAATCCTTTCCTAAATAAATATGGTTGCCCGTGAATGATACGGTAATATATAACAGTATGTTTTTGTCATACTACCACCATGTTGCCAACCAGATAGCTATATCATATTGAAATCAGCGAATGAATGCATGTAACAAACAAAGCATTACCAATTCAAACCGATTGCAAAACGTTTTCTAACATGCTTCCTATAACTTTTGTATTCATCTATGTTTTCTAATCGTACAGATTTTATAAATTTCTAGTATAAATGTCATTCATCAATCCGGAATTGCTGAAAAGCTGCAGAAAGATCAGGAGGAGGACGTTCGAAGGAAAAGGAAATTTTACGAACCGGTTGAAATAAAGGAAGACGATGCATTAAAATTGGAACATCTGATAGGTCCCATCTATTTATTGCTCGTTGGTTATTTGCTTTCGATTGTCATATTCATTATAGAACTTGTGTTTTATTACGGAAATATCTGTTTATCTCGCAGAAAATTAAGAGGTTTCAAAAACTCTTTGCTTTTCAAAATAGGAATATTTTCGAAAAAGAATTAAAATTAAATTTTCTATTCATAATATTGATATATTGTTTAATGTTGTTTCGTGTTAAGTATTCCTAAAAATTTAGAAGTATTTGTAGTGAATACGTTTATTCAAATATTAACTGTATTCACAAATTTAAAATTTTGAGCTGTTCAATAAAATTCGAAAGTTGTAGTACGATTTTTCTTGTAACATATAAATGCTTCTGTTTAAGCTCGTTCTGTAAATGCTATTCATAAAATGCTAATAAGTATCCTTATGATATTGTAATGTGTTTTTAATATTAACAACGTGTACTAAATCAAATAGAAGTGGCCCACCAGTGGCCGAGTGAATATTCACTGAACACTGGTAGTTGGTCGTGGGTTCACGTAACCAACGGGCTGGCCACGTGAAGTTTTCCGGGTTTTCTTCACGTATCTAAAACCTGAATAGGGGTCAGCTTCCCAAGAAAGTCCTCCCGGAAGGCAATTGTTTCAAATTCATATATAAGTAAAAACTTGTAGGCATATGCATTATTTAATTTAAGGGTACTGTATTTTATTTGTTTTAAAATATTATCGTAGTTGCAGTTTCATTGATAATAGTGCTTGTGTTAATCAAGTTCCATTGTGTAGAATAGTTATTAAATATAGGCTTAATGTTATATTTTGAATAAAATTAAGTAAATCTTATTAGTGATGATACACCTAGAATTTATGTTGTAAAAATCGTAAAATATGTACATTCTATGTTTAATAAAGTAAAATTATATTCTGTGGTAGTCGGCCATGTAAAACGAAACTGTGTAGAACGAAAAAGAAGAAAAAGCCTATTTCTATTCTACCAATCACTGAAAACATATTTAATTGAAACAATTAAACATTAATATATATATATTTTTCGTATAGTTGTTTCATTTTTTCAATTACTATCACTGACAACTCAATAATTTTCACTGCCAACTCAAAGAATCATCTCCATCATTATAATCTGTTGAGAATTTAAAGCTAAAGTCAGGAGGATCAAATTGCTCCTCAGACAAAACCGAATATAAATCTCCATCCACAACGTAATGACCATATATATCTTCTATACACTTCTTCATTTTAAAATCTGAGAAAAGAAATTCGTGAATCATTTTGGTCTACGCGTCACGGAATAATGAAGCGAATATTTTTCACAGATTTATGCTCCTTATTATTTACTTTGGCTATCGTCATAAAATATTTTTATTCCAAATTAGTTTAAAATATGGAGATTAATCTTAAAATTAATTACTGATTTCAGTTTTTTGTTGTTAATTAAGTTTAAAAACTTTATGATTATCTAACGACAAATTTATAGATCAATAATCCTATTTTTATAAAAACGTTTTTACAGTATATTCTGTAGTCTGTCAAAATATTACTTACATTTACCTTTAACACTATTTTCTTTAAAAAATTAACGACAAACTTGCGGAAACCTCTTTTGCTTTCGAAAAAAACTTCTGAACAAAGAAACTGTAACAATCGAAAACCTATTGTTGCCAAAATTCTTGTGTTTTGGCGTGACGTTTAAGCTGTCGTAGTAAAAATACATAAAATTTTTAAAACATTCGATTCATATTTATTTATTTATTTCTGTTTTAACCATCTTTATTACAAATGAGTTTTGTCCAATTATTGCTGGGCATTATAGAGAAACAATATTTATACATTGTTCACAAATATAATATTAATAAATAAGCATATGTTTTATATTCAGAAATAAGCTGCTTTTTTTTCTTCCTTCTTTTGCATCGGTTTAAAAAATGTTGAATTTAAAATTCAAGTAAAATTTGAAACAAAAGTTTTAATCTGTAAACTACTATTATAGCAGCATTTAGTTGTAACTGTAATTACAGTTACTATAATTAGTTACAGTATTGCTGTTTCTGATTAAAAATGTATCTTTGGGAATTTTTGAATGTTGTATAAATTTTTAATATAATATGATCTCTGCCCATTTTAAAAATAATGTAAAAAACTTTCTTTTATTATATAAATATTTATATGTATTGATTAAGTATTTGTGAATAACGTAAAAAACCCAGAAGTGTCATATTGGTGTGGCAGAAGGATTTGTAAGGAAATTTGTGAAAAATTTTTTTTAGTATGATACAATAGTTTTTATGTCAGAGGATATTATCTACACGTGTTAATTTGTTACATTACTGATTGTTCTAAATTTTTAGTATAGCACTGAAGAGGAGCTTAAAGATAAAATAAGTTCGAAATGTATCTTAAATAAACGATGTTCTTGACTTAAAAGCTGTAAGATAGTCTACCAGAATTCTTGTGATTTTTCGAATTAGAAAGACATGTATATGTATGAACGAATAAAAAGCTACCATAACAGATATTTATAATATGTTTTTGTCAAACCAAGTAAAGTTCGAGAAAATTCTCACTGAAGCCTAAGTGGTAATAGACAGAGGCTTTTATTTCCTTTCGTGCCCCGAGGCTTGAGATCTAACTCTTTTTATACGCATTGTGCGTGGGAAAAAAATCAGGTGACTTTGATTTATTTCGTTCTAAGTTCGTGTTGGGTCCGGGTTTTGATGATACAGGTTGTCAAAAATCGGATGCTTCGACGAATATGGATATTTTTATCCTTTATTGTGGCTGCTCATACCTTATAATTTTATCTGTTTGACAGTTCGATATCATTAATAAACTAGTTATTCGACTAAATTTCTCCGTTAAATCTAAACATCGTAATAATCTTTGACTTGTAGCGACATTTGATTGCTGTTATCTGTCGGTTAATAGCTCAACAGGAAAACTTGGTGGTGAGAAAAAAAGTGAAGTTTTTCCACTTTGCAATCAACTGCGTACTAGTTTAATAAATTAATTTGAAGACAAAACTATATCATTGCACTGCTTAGCATTTATATAAGCTCGAAATGCATATGTGAAAACAATAAAGAAGTGTCTAACCTGAAAGCTGTAATGATAGTGCACCGAACTTATTTTCGGATCAAAGAGACATACATTTGTAGTACGTAATAACAGCTACCATAAGTGATATTTAGTTTATTTAATTACTTTAATTACTTAATTGTTTCCAGAAGCTCGGCATAAATATATGACCAGAAGCTCAGCACCTCTTTGACGCCCTGTCAGGAATGGCACAGCCGTATCCCGATTGATACGGAAAAAGCGACGGCAAATTTATTTGGATTTGAGAGTAGCCCACGCGAGTGAGCTAGAAAATTTGGATGGAAAAATTTGAGACAGCGTTGGAACCAAGACACTCAGATACTCGGTTAATAAATATCCGTTTATTTTCTGTTATAAAGTCTACAGGCTGACAATCGCCGAACAAATAGACATTGATATGTTATGACAAATAGACATGAAAGCAACATGTTTCGCAAAGAGAGAGAGTTTTCATCATAACACGCGTTGTTATAATTACCTTGAATCAGATGAGAACCGCACAAGAAAAGTTGAAGCACATCGAAAACAGTTACTGATTAAAGGTACGAAAGTCCGGAACAATATCAAAAAGTTTCCCGTATCAGAGGAAATAAAATCCGTTTCGGGCGAACGATGTTTCGAAAGAGGAGACACGGAGTTCTACAGAAGAGACATTATATTCGATATATTGCTGGTACGAAAAATATGACTCCATTGATGGCTTATATACTTGCTGGTTGCGTAGAATTACCAGTTTTTTCTATGTAATATTCAAGTAAAAACAGCTTTATTACAGAACGCCATCCTCGATGAAATCTCTCTTTATTTGATCGTTTTTGTGTTGCATTGCCTTAACGATTCAAATTGAACTAGTATACCGCAACCAATATAACGTTTCACACATCTTTACATATGTACAACACATGGTGATGCTCACCAGTAATTGAAAAACTTTGAAAACAGTTATAATTATCTTTAAAAGTTTATAAAACGTTCATAATACTTTATAGTAATCACATTTATTTTAAAAATAATATTAATACTAAACATTCGAATAATGATTAGATAACGTCACGCAACGACTAATGAACTTCGTTTTTACGTTAATTGCAATTGACATAAAAGAGATATCCAATTAAAATTTTAATTAAAAGTTTTCATAAATTTTAACTCATTACTGATCCGTAACAGGAAATTCGTTTTTACGTTAATTGCAATTGACATAAAAGAGATATCCAATTAAAATTTTAATTAAAAGTATTCATAAATTTTAACTCATTACTGATCCGTAACAGGAAATTACTTCAATTTATTGTTGTTTTATTTATTTTAGTTTTCATTTTTACTTCACTTTTTGATAGAAGTGACAAACTTTCTGGTTTTTAAATCATTTAAAAATTAGAGTTATTCGTAAGTATAAAGGTTATTTTGTATTAATAATTTCGGTAATTTTAACTGTTTTACAAATTTGGTTAGTTTGCTGAAAACACAACAAATGATACTCTGCCACTCGGATTGACTTTATACAGAAAATTAGCCTCGATTTCTGTCTTAGACACACGTAAAAATTTGAAAAAACTACATGTGACAAACTTGTTTCTTAGACACCAACATAACAGCAGCATCCACTGATGTTTTTTCCTTCGTCTCTTCTGGCTACGTTTAACGTATTTAAGGTTGAACGTCAATTAGTTGAAATATAACAGTATTTGTTTGTTCTTTTTAATTGAGAAGGCTATTTTTTATTTTAATTATTTTAAGACATGCAGATAGTAATTCTGAAAATTATGTTTCTAATTGAACAGTTATATGTTAGTCTCGTTTATAGTGTTATGTTTGTGGAAAAACACAAAAAACGTATCGATTCTATTTCAATTTTTGTTTTTCGGTTAATCACATGAGAGCTTTTTACATTTTTGAACTTAAAACACTTTGAAACATCAAAGAAGTGTAAAATTGGGAGGATTTTTTTTATGTATAAATGATAATCTGTGTCGAACGAATTTGTTTACTTTGGAGCTTAATAACATCTGTGATTATTCTCGAAAATTTCTGAGATTTTACACAGTGGTTTGCTTATTGGGACAAAGGTATTATTAAATTATTGAGAGTAAGGGTAGAAAACAGACAGGGTGTCGTGAGTCTCTATTAGGGTCGAACTTAATGATGAATTTACTCATTGTTAGCATTTACAATTTTGCTTAGACACCAACTTACGGGCAGCATCCACTGATATTTTTTCCTTTGTCTCTTGTGGATACGTGTAACGTATTTAAGGTTGAACGTCAATTAGATGAAATCTAACAGTACTAGCAAGTAGGCCCGGCGTTGCTCGGACAAAACTAACGATAGCGAAGATGAAAATTATTACGTTATAGTCAACCTTACCCATTTCACAGAATGGAAGAATTGGGTCCCCCTGTTTCCTAACTAATTAGAAAATTTTTAGATGAGTCTAAAATTATGTTTGATTTCCAGCAAAACGAAAAAAATCCGCATTTGCGTCTTGCACGTCGCTTTTTCTTAGCAATTCCATTGTTACGTAACACTTCCATTGTTGTCACATCCATTGTTACTTAGCAGTTCCATTGTTAACACTGTCATGTTACTTAACACTTCTATTGTCAGAACCTTAATCCAGTCTCTCTCTCCCCCCGGAGAAAATTTCGAAAAATTTCTCTTTAGTGTACATTTTCGTGACGGACCCTAACTGTGTACCAAATTTCAATTCGCAACTCCTAACCGTTTGGGCTCTGCGCTCATTATTATTATGTTGGGTTTAGTGAGTTATACTCGGTTGACACCGGTGGCTGTGTACTATGCCGGACCACTGTCAAGGCATAGTAACCAAGAACAAAAAGTAAATAAGTGTGTCAGTGTCTGTATTCAGGAATTTCCTAACAATGTGACATGTATTCAATATAGTGGCCTTCTGTAGTGTGATGTATGTATTTCTATTCAATTGTAATGTACCCAGGCTTTTGTGTTGGGTGTCTGATACCACACCTGTACAGGAGAGAATGACAGGTACAAAAAGCACCCTATCCATCCTCCACAGATGCCTCATTTCCTGGGAGAGTTCTGCGTACTTGCTATTATTATTATTGTGTTGGGTTTAGTGGGTTATACTCGGTACACACCAGTGGCTGTGTACTATGCCGGACCAGAGTCAAGGCATAGCAACCAAAACAAAACTAAAATTAAATGTGTGTGTCAGTGTCAGTGTCTGTATTAAGGAATTTCCTAACAATATGGCATGTATTCAATATTGTGGCTTTCTGTAGTGTGATGTATGTATTTCTACTCAATTGTAATGTTCCCAGGCTTTTGTGTAGCGTGTGTGGTATCACACCTGTACAGGAGAGAACAACAGGTACAATAAGCACCCTATCCATCCTCCACAGATGCCTTATTTCCTGGGCGAGTTCTGTGTACTTGCTAATTTTTTCAGTGCATGTGTTTTGTACATTGTGAGTGTTTGGAATGGCTATGTCTATAATGTATGTGATTTTATTGTGTTTGTCAATGAGTGTGATGTCTGGTCTGTTGTGGTAAATTGTTTTATCTGTGATTATGGCTCTGTCGTAATACATTTTGTGCGTGTTATTTTCCAATACTGTCTGTGGAATATACTTGTAGTATGGTTCGTGGATGTCTGCCAATTTGTGTTTCTTTGCAAGCTCTTGGTGTATTATATTTGCTACTTGATTGTGTCTATGTAAGTAATCTGTCTGTGCCAAGAGCTTGCAACCAGAAGTGATGTGTTGTATAGTTTCTGGCATGATGTGACATTTTCTGCATGTGTCATTTGTGAGTGTTGTATCTTTGAGTATGTGTTTTCTGTAGTTTTTAGTATTTATGACCTGATCCTGTATGGCAATCATGAATCCTTCCGTCTCCCCAAAGAGGCATCCCCGATCTAACCAGCTGTTTGACGCAGTTTTGTCAACAGAATCCTGGGCCAGGTCGTAAGGATGCCTGCCATGGAGAGCCTTTTGAGCCCATGATTGCTTAATGTTGTGTATGCTTTTTATATGTTGTGTCATGTATGTATGATGTGAGTGTGAGTTTAATGGTGTGTTATTTGAGTCTGCTAGAGTTACTGCTTTATGTAACTGTGATGTTTCTTGTTTCTTGTAGAAAAACTCTCGCAGTGACTGTATTTGTTTGTAGTGAAGGTTAACTATGTCAATCAGGCCACGTCCGCCATCTTTACGTGGAAGGGTTAATCTTTCTGTGGCGGATTTAAGATGATGTTGTTTATGCTTAGTAAGTGTTGTTCTTGTTTTCCTTTGGAGTTGCTCGAGATCTGTGTGAGTCCAATGTATAACTCCAAAAGAGTATTTGGGTTGTTTTTATACTCACGTTTTTATTTTTACATTTTTGAACTCATTTGTCACGATTTTCCTGATACATAAACAATAGCAGATGCGTTGGAATTACTTACAAATAAAAATCAATATATATAATAAAGGTGAGTGTACAATGTGAGTGCCGCTATAACTCAAAAACGAGTCCCGGTACGATCAAGGGAGTTATAGGGTGTGGTAGCGCTCTATCCCCCATCAATAAAGAAGGTTCCCGTTTTTACCTCAGTGGCGTGCTGTTGAAGATATAAAAGCCGGAAGTTTCGTCTTCTAGACATTTCTAAAACAATCCAGAACATTCGAGAGTATTCAAGAGCATTCCACAGCATTCCAGAATGTTCCAGGATGTTCTGGAACGTTCAGGAACATCCAAGAACATCCCAGATCATAGTGGAACATTCCAGAACACTCTCGAATTTTGTGGAAAGTTCTTGAACACTGTGGACCATTCGAGGCCTTTTTTGTATGGGTGGGAGTACTTATTGGTTGGGTATGTGAAAATCAGGGTTTAAGCATCAAAGCTTAAACCGTTTCTGACAACGGGTAGGTGAGTCCCACACACAGGGTCAGTAGATGGCAATTTAGGAGAGCGAAAATCGAGTGGGAGGTTGCGGATAAGTCGATAAGGTGTTGGCCGAGTACGAGTAAACACACATGTTTAAGATATAATATAAATTTAATTAGTAAACGCTATACAAAAAAAAATAATAATAATAATTTCAAACCAAAATTCCAATAGGGGTTTAACTGGATTACATCTCGCGTATTTCGACAGAGGATAGTCTCTGATCCTCCTTAATATTTATTTTGGAATTAGCTCTCGTCCACCCGAGAGAAAAGAGAGAGTTCTACTTACTGACTGGTAGATAGTAGAAACTAGTTTTGTCGTCCGTCATCGGCGGTCAGTGTTTGAAGGCAGTTGATCCGTTTTTTCTTGCTGTCTTGAAGGCCACCCCGATAACTGGGCCGAGAGCCCTCTTTATACCGAATTTGAGGGGGTGTGAACTATGACATTACTAATGATTTATTTGCAAACCTGTTAGTGTGTTGATGTCTGTATCTAGCTAGTACGGACAACTGGACAAAGAAGTTTGTGTAATTTATTGATATTGATGTTCAGAAAATATGATTTTATAATATAATTTTCTATAGGATTGACAGCTCTCATTCATAAATTAGCATTTAACTGACAATAATTTCTTTAACCTGGTCAACAATCTAGGTATTGTTTATATCAAAAACTTCGCGTTTCACTACGAACGAGGCGATTTATTGCCGTAACCACGTGTCACGTGCAATCAGAAGGGAGGTAAGAAACTTCCCTTATTCCCGTTTTGTTGATATTAACGTCTATAGAATTACCTTTAAACAAACAAAGGAGATTTTTTTATTGATATTTTAACACTCCCTTTTTTTTCTTACTCGAGCATAGCGTCATTGACCGTAGAAGTCCCCCTTTTTCCTTTACAAGGAAAATTCGAAGGTTTATACTGTTCTAAAACAGAAAAAAAGTTTCAGACCTTCACAGGTATATAAAGTAAGATCCGTCGTGGGTTCGAACGTCAGTTTCTTATCAGTGACAAAGGGAAGAACCGAGAAAGAGTAAGTGAATAAAAACAAACAGTAAAGTGAATAGTCAGAGTAATACAGTGACTGAATATAAATCGAAAATAAAGTGTGAATACTGTGTAAAGTGTACTTAGTGTATTTGATAATAAAAAGTTGATTAGATTTATATTTTATACAATGCCCAAAGTTAAAAAAGGAGGAGCTCTTGCCAGTTTTAAATTTTCTTTTAATTATCACCGGGAATTTTCTTTCGAATATTACTGGGAATCTTTTGGAATATTAAAGTTGATATTGTTGAAAATATTATTTTTAGTTGCCAAAATTCCTCTTTGAAATAGCCACTCTGAATAAGAATAAGAAGTGCAGAGCCCAAACGGGTAGGAGTTAAAAGTTGAAATTTGGCACACAGTTAAGGTGTATCATAAAAACAAACAGTAAGAAGGGGTTTTTCAAAATTCTCCCGCCGCAAGAGAGAGAGACAGAATTAAGGCTTTCCATGAAGAACTCAACTTTTATTACACTATTTTAGATACGTTTTTTTGCGTTTTTGATTACGTTTTAATAGAGCTTGTCACGAGAATGTACACTAAGAAGGGATTTTTCGAAATTCCCCCCCGCGGGGAAATGTTGTTAACACTTTCCTGTAGGGAAGTGTTAACAATAAAAGTGTTAACAATGAACGGGTTAACAATGGAAGTGGTTAAATAACAATTGAAGTGTTAAGAGAAAGCGATGTGCAAGATGTACAGGCACAGATGCGGTTTTTGCGTTTTTGCAGGAAATCAAACATATTTTTAGAACTATGTAAAAGTTTACTAATTAGGCTGGAAACTTGGAGACCTAATCCTTGCATTATGTGAAAACGGGTAAGATTGGCTATAATGTAATTTTAATCTTTACCTTAAATGTTTTCGAATACTCGAAAATGTTTTGGAATAGTCAAGGACTGTTATGGGTGAGTACTGTGGATGGCTTTTGAAGTCATATGACGCACATGCTTCAGTTGATTTTTCAAAAGTAAAAGTGTACGAATAACTGAAAAGAGTAGAAAGTGAAAAGTGAATAGTAAAGTGTGAAAAGTAAAAATTAAAAAAAAACAATGACAAAGCATAAAAAAAGAATTTTTACGGTTTCAAATCATATTTCAAAGGAAAAAGATGGCACGGAGAAATGAAACCATGAAAAAAAAGAAGTACATCTAACATTGCTATGACAATATTATCAGTAGAACAGAAATAATCAGACAGAAGAGCAACTTAAAAATTATAGGGAAACACATCGAATCAGAAAAAGATTATGTTAAGAAATGGAAACAGTCTTTTATATATATATATATAAATTTATTACATATAAATGTACAACAAATAAAACCCTAGCGAAGCAGGTACTTGCAGCTAGTTATTATATAAAAATCCGGTTTTACTGAATAGAGTTAGATTCCAGAAATAACATAATACCACACCGAAATGACCTATGAACAACTGGTTCCTCCCAAGAAAAGCTTTTAGGAAAAAACACATCAGAGTTCTAAGTTAAAACTGAAGAAAATCTGTAAAAACTCCACGTGTTTACACATTGGCTTGGTGATAACCCATGACAGGTATTACTATTTAGTAGTTTTTTAACGAGTGTAACAAATTAGTTATATTATACCAAGTTTTCAGAAAATACAATAAAATTATTGGTACAAAGTTTTACAATTTGAAAGAGTGTCAGATTAAGCAATCCATGAATAAATCAATAAACACTGCATTGACAAGTTTCAGATTAACAAACTTATTCTGTAGTATTATTTATTACATTTAAGATAGAGCTAATAATGAAGTTTTAATTCTAAGCTTATTTAATAATACTGATATGTAAAATTTGTTAACTATATTTCAGATGTAAAAACAATGAATATTAAACTATTGTACGTGGCATTCGAATATATATGTAACGAGACGCTATTCAGTGAGTATAAATTCATACCTAAAAAGCATTAATTAATGAAGCAACTACATTTTTTAATATATCAGTAGTATAGGTTTGATATACTTTGGTTTACAAATTTATATGGCAAAATATAATGTACGATATAAGATAGAATACACTTAGAATTCTTGGTTTGGTTTTGGAATAATAGAGAGGTTGAGGCGCACGTTTTAAACGTGTATGGTGTTTGGATAGTCGGTGGAATCATGCTCGACATTTCAAACACCATCGTCAAACTTTTAGGCTTACGGGAAAGCGGCGCCGAACGTCACACGTACACGTTTACACGTTTAAAACGTGCGCCTCAACCTCTCTAATGCTTTATTTACAATCAAAAGTTACTTTTGTGCTTTCTTGTCTAAGACATGATATATATCTGCAAGAACGTAAAGTAATAGATTATCAGTATTGTTATTTATATAGAAAGGACTGAGATGCTGTTATTTTAAAATTTAACACCAAGAAAGACAATTGTGTAATTTGTCTATAAATCTTCAAAAAGTAATTGATATCCTAAAACTAATTCACAATCCTAAACATTTTGTAAGTTAGTTAAAGTGTCTGTAGTTAAATTTTGATAGATTAAGACTAATTTAATATGTAATTTAGTGTTATTTTCATAAATGTATATGATTGATTTTAGTATTGAGATATTTTTTTATTAGCAATAGAGTAACTGAATATATTAATGAATTGATCATATAATAATTGATACTGAAAAATTAAATCCCATTTCTTGTATTTAATATTATTTTCAATAAATGAAGTTAGAAATTTTTCCGCATATAATTGTAATTTAATTAATGAACAAAGTCATAAATAAATTGATGACTTAAATTAGATTTTCAACTTATTATTTCCCAGTGTACAAATTGTTTAAAATTTCAAATTTGTCTTTGTCTACTGATAAAAAAACAATATTTTTCACTAACAATTCCCATGATGTTTGTAAGTCTAAAAAGTAAGACACAACCAGCTATATATATACTTTGTAATCGAATATAAAACAATTTTTTGTTTAATTACTAAATTGGTTTACATTCTTTTTATTCACATAGCAACTCGAACACAATATATTTTAACTATAAATTTATATACAATTTTATAATGTTAAATCAGGAAGAGTAGATGATAACATATATTAATGTTTTAAACATTTCTTATAATAAAAAATTTCATCCTGACAATAATAATTCTTTTTATCATCACCATCAACATTCTTTTAAATTTCACATTAATCATTACGAATTTCAATTATATTTTCTATGTAACTTTCTTCTACAATATTATTTCTACTAATATTTTTTGTACATTCCTTGACAGCTTTTAAAAAAGATTTTTCCAGTAGTATTAAATGATGTGTTTTTTCAAAAATAATTTAAGTTATTACATCCCCCTTTTTTATTATAAAGTCATCATCTCCTTAGTTATGTATTAATATTCCAATTTTCTAACCATAATCGCCTTTGCATGTGTAAACATATGCAAAGGCGATTATGTTTAACATGTGTAAACATATGCAAACCTCTTGGTTTTTTAAAATGTGCATTATCAAAGTTTCAAACACCTAATGTTTACTATCTCTAAGTATCTGGATATAATGCGTCATTTGCTTTTTAAAATCATTTCCCAATTAAACTTATTTTTCCAGTAATTCCTTTTATTATAAATAAGTATTTGTCAATATCGTTAAATAATTCTTATTCTGTTTTTGTGAGTTTTAATCCACAATTCTATGTTTAATCAGATGTAATTATAAAATATACTGAATTTAATTTATAATATTTTAAACTTAATAATCTACAATTTTGAAATATGTTTGCTAATAATAATGTACCAACATATTGATATAATTTTAGACAATTTTTAAAAGTTAAATTTATTGCAAACTATCTCAGCATGATTGTAATCATTATCAAATATATTTTCTCCATTTCTATGACTATAATCTCCAACTTTAACATCATTATCATTACATTCTACTTTTTTAAATAAGTCATTTAAAAGTTGTTGAATATTTACTAAAAAATGGTTTATTAAATCATTTCCGAAATAAAAATTAGCATTATCTTATATTTATTTTTAATAATAATAATTGAACAACAAATAGGTCTATAAGTTTCAATTGTATTGAGAAAACATATTGATGTACTCGTCATACCCAATGAAATTTTCTGCAAAATTGATTCAAAGCTTGTACATATACAAACAAGATAAAACAAAGATTTTACATTAGAATAAAATTTAACTATTTCTTTATCTATAGTTGGTACAGATAAAAATTTATAATCTAAACAAAATTTTATATGTTCTTTTAACCCCTTAAACTTGAAAAAATGTTCTGATATTATTCCATATCCAAAACAATGTATTTCAATTTATCTTCAAAAAAATAGTCCCACATTTTAAAATATCAGCAACTCAGTCATTTCTATATAAATAACAACACTATTTCTATTATTCCTATTACACTATTGCGGATATATATTAAGTCTTAGACAAGACTGCACAAAAATTATGATTGTAAATCAAACATTATTCCAAAACAAAATAAAAAATTTTAAGTCTAATGTATTTTTTATGGTACATTATATTTTGCCATAGAAATTTGTCAGCCAAGGTGTATCAAACATATACTACTTATAGAGAAACGATTATTTTCAGGAGACATACCGTACCTTCTAAATCAACAAGGAGTGGTCACAGAAGTGTCTTGTTTCATACCATGGAATCCAATGTACTTCGGAACAGTAGAAATCAGATTACAATATGCACCTACATTCTGGTCTCAGATGCATCCTGTTAAAACTCAAATAAACGCTTCTTTTGTTCTCAAAGTTGAAGAGACAATGTTTAAAATCGTAAGTAATCAACGCACGTGTAATTTAAACTTATCATGTGTAATTTTGACCTTTTGTTTCAGTGTCTCAATGTGGAAAATTGTGAATCTTATCCATATAAATTTAAGTACAAAACAAAGATTCATAGGAACATTACTGTTAAGATATGCCTACCATATGTAAGTAAAGTTTTCATAATTTTTAGTTATGATACAGTTAATAACCTACAGCATAAATATATGCACATTAATCTATATTACATTTCTGTTTATATGAAAATCTTATACAATCAAATCAGAATTATCGTGTACCTAGTTGAACAATTAATTGACCTGTTACATAAGATTAATTTTGTGCCCAGAAAGTAGAAAGAGGGAAAACGACACTTCTACTACAAATATATTACAAAAGTTTTTACTACGCTCTGTGTTCAGCTACACTCGGTAAAAATCTTCAGAAAGAAACCAGAAATATACACTAGTGCTAAACACTAATGTTGTATAACTTAAATCACATTATAACATATTTCAATTTGCGCCCAGTTTTAGGCTTTTTTTCCACGAAGGCACCAATACTGCTTTTAATTGTATTTGCTACGGATTGGGCAACCTCACTGAAAGTCAAATAGTAAGAGACAGAGTCTGACATATATGTATTGGAACCCTATGTAATATTTTTATAATTTTTCATTTGAATTCAAATCAGGATATACCAGAGCTGCAAATTGGTACACTCTGAATCAAATCAGATGAAAAATGGATAACTGTTTTATATGTTATGAACGAAATATAAGTGTTGATTCAGTTCATTCTCTCGAACATTCAAATGTAGATATTTCTTTCTGAGTGGATAATAACACAACGTACTTTAAGTGCTACAACAGAGAACGCCGAATAAGCATTAACAAGTAAACATCTTGAATCAGGAACTGTGTTTACATATCGAAGGAATTTTTTAAATTAGCAAATTACCCATAACGTTACGGCAAATTTTTTTTATTTAATTTAACCGCGCTGTTTCTATTGTCATTTCATTATGACAAGTTGAACATAAATTAGTTACGTGTATTCACTTCTGATGAAAGAAACGTAGCACGTAAAGAAAGTTTTAATGATGTCATATTCATACATGTGAAACTGAATACAATGAAAGTCTTTAGTTTAAAAATCAATGCACTACAAGCGGCAAGAAATACAGAACAAAAGTTAATAAACATGTGATATGGTTAACTTTTGGATATAAAACTGTCTTTGGTATGTGAAATAGATTTACATTACCGGAATTAAAAATAATGATAATCGTGACTGTACCTGAATTCCTTCTTGTAAAGTGGTTGAATGAAAAGAATACTAATTACTCAAGTGCATTTTAATAGTTACATGTTTAAATATTTTACGACAGTTATTTACGCGTACAGCACCACAGGTTCTGTAGTGGCGAGTTTCTGAACTAAATACCCTACCCGAAAATGTATTTAGCATGTGAGTAATGAGTTATTGTTAACATTATAAATTTCATAAGTTTTGTAAAATAGTAGATAAGCAATTTTGTACGTCTCTGTGTCAATCTTTGAAAATTCATATCTTTACTTGTAAAATACCAAGTTATAATAAAATTGTTTTTTATTTATTATTTACTAGATTCATAACGTATATGGTGTGGACAATGAAACAGCATTACTTCAGGGCGACACAATTATTGTAAAAATCTTTAATTTGCTGAAAGAAAAATATGATTTTCGGTATGTTTATGAAAACTGTTTTTTACTTCTTTTGGAATAATGACAATATGTATGTTAATAATTTCATTTTTACTTTAATAGTACGGCTCATGTACCAGATTATGATGCGGTAAGTAAAGTAATATTCATTCAATGAAATGTAATAGAACAAAAGATAAATATTTTCAGTGATAAATATATGTGGTAAAAGGCTATATAAGTTTATATTTATTTATTGATCTTAACAAAGATATTGATTTGTGAATTGCATTTGATTTCACAATTTCTTGTGTGGTTCTTACTTATTTTGTTAGAAATAACCCCAGAAAACTTTTACTATTTACTTGATATATTCTCTATTCTCTATATATTTCTATATATATTCTATATTCTATATTTCTCTATATTTTCTATTTTCTTGATATTTTAGTATTTATGACAATAAATTTATGCAAAGATGTGACAAGTCAAATAATTCTTTTTGCAACATTATTTAAAATTTAATTTTTATGTAATGATATCTTAGAAGTGCGCATTGTATTCCGGAAATACAGGTGATTATTGTACAATAGAGCTGTGCAAGTTAAAAATAATGTTCACAAAATATCATAAAATAAACGATTTTACTATTTACGACAAATTCAACCAGGATATTTGATTACCAATAATGACAATGCATTATATGTGGATTGCATTTACCCACTTGCATATGATATTTAAAATGCCAAAAATCTATTCAAATAATGTGTTTTCATCAAGAGTATTGATAAAAAATTTTCAATATCTAAAGTGTTCCATTGAAAACACATCTTTGTATACTTTATCTGGATGGAAAATGATTTAAATAGCAATGCCAACGATATTCATTTGGATCTTACATCTTTTCTAAAATAAATTTTGTATGCTTTAGAATTTTTTAACTAATTAGAGTGTTTTTGACAAAATGATCTTGTATCTTATTTAAAACGACACAGGTTTTACGAGTTCCTTGTGGCATGCCCGAAAACTACGACAGAATCATTCCTTCTGCTGTATCTGAAACTTCAAAATTTTTATCATCAAAGCGGCCGAACCATTAGACAAATCCATTGCTCTACTCAAGCCATTCAGTCTTGTGGTTATTATCGTAAACTATTTTTTTAAAATCACTTTTTCCAGTTAATAGTATTTAAATAAAATTTCAGGTTTGGTTATTTGCTGGACTAGCGATTCCACTCATAACTCTCAGTTTATTTTTGCTCTTCACTTCAGAAGCGAAAATGAAATGTATGAAAGCTCCAAAATTGTTTAGCATATTTTGGATTGTAGTCCGTTGTTTTTTTCGTCAAGGTGAGTGCCAGATAATGGCTTATTACATGGCTGCTGTCATTTTTTATTTCCTGTCATATAAAGTTACTCAGATACTTATTTGAAGATAACACTAATTTTCTGTAATTGATATTAAATTAAAGAATTTTTTCTTGCAGATATTGAAATAGAATCCATCAGATTGAAGACAAAGTATATGATCCTTGGAATTTGGATGTTAATGGCATTCGTTTTGTCTTCTGGATATTTGGGCATTCTTCCTTCGTTTTTGATCTTTCCAGGGGAGGAAGTGATTCCGCATAATTTTGTTCAACTGTACGAAGCTGTAAAGCAGGAAAAGTATCGAATGGAAACTTTTGATGGTTCGACGGCTAGTTTTTTCATTTGGGTAAGTTATTTTGTTTATTTAATTTTATATTTAATATTGCGTAAACATTCTTACAAATAAATTCGAAAAAGGGAATTTTTACTATTATGAAACTATTAACGTATTCCATTTCTCCTACTGGTTGTATAATATATATATATATATGTATATATATTCTTGAATCATTTTTGCATTATATTGTAAAATTTTAATTTTAATATAATAATGTAATTTCTCTAAATAATAAGTTGAAAATTTTATTGTAGTTTAAACTTTATGTAAAGATTATATGTTTTTCATGTTTTCCCTGTTCATCAAAAATTCTTAAGTGTAAGATAAAATGTCCTTTGCAGCCACACTTTTCAGGACTGACACCAGCTAGAATGAAAGTTTCACATCTTAAATCGCGAAGTTACATGTTACGTTTAAAAGGAGGGTTATATTTTATCGAGCGAGAAGGAGTCGCGGATGCGTTCTGATCGTAGCGGGGTGAATTTCCGTACTTAACTAATCGAAGGAATAAACAGATTAACACAAAACAAAAAAGATTTAATAAGTAAAATAAAATAAAGAAATACACAAAACGAAATATCGCAGAGAGAGAGTTTACGACTTAGACATACTACCTGGGTTGAAGCTTTCGGTGTCAATCTTCTCGTTGAATGAGGCTCGAGGAAGATGATCTGAGTGAGGGAGCTAGATGCTTGCTTCTCAGCACAAAAACCGCCCGTTAGTTATGGCACGTTCCTAAATACTGAACTGTCTCTCTCATAGCACTTTCCAATTTCTTTGGCGTCGTTTATGGCACTTTCGTATTATAGAGGACTTCCCCAATTAGCGGGAAGCCCCATTTGTCGCCAGTTTCGACCATAAAATTTAAGTGATGTACAGAGGGGTTAGATATCCAAATGTTTTTAACATCAGAGATGAACTTTTGTGAAAGGAAGTTCGTTTCCTTTTTTTACAAAACAGTGTCACTTGTGTCATCCGATTTTGTAAACCATATGAAAAAATAGATATAATTATTTACTGTAAAGATATAATTATTTACTGTAATTTTAAGATATAATTTTTATTCTCACAATAGACAGTTAACAAAAATTAAAAAAATAACCAAACTTAATTTTCATAACATTAACTTTATTTGGAATAAAAATGATAACTTAGGAAAAATAAAACAGAAGCATGTAATAAAAAACAATGATTATAAGAGGAAAAAATAACTAGAAAGGCGTAGAAAAGAGTAAACACAATATTTTGAAAGAATGTCAACTCAAAATGATCAGACAGAATAGTCTTCAATTTTGATTTTGAAAGCCACATAATCCCTGCAATCATATGCTAAATATTATATTTCGAAAAATGCCTGAATTGCTTTGGAAACTTCTGTATAAAAACAATTGTTCTCTTATTTTACTTACGTGGTTTCTCTAATAATATTTTTTTAGAATATCTTACCAAAGTACAGTACCTGATCGTAATGTATTTTAATATAATAGACAATAAATGTCATCTTATCGTCATCATTGTCATTATATCAAAAGTCAAGAGTTCTAAAGTTATAAATGTTCAGAAAGCAAGATGATATTTTAATGCATTAAATTTCTATTTTATTTATTACAGAAAATAGTTTTCTTTGGAGAAAACTTTAAAATGTATGAATTTGTAAGTACGTATTTTCGTTTAAATGGATGGGATACTTTATATAATGCGTCGCACGGATTACAAAACGTTTTATACGAGAAAACAGCTCTGCTCGCTTCTCCAAGTGATATTAATAAGGAAATTCAGGAGTTCGGTGCGGAAAAGTTTTTTGTTTCCTCTGATATCTTATACACCGATTTTGATTACATATGTAGGAAAAATCCTTTTCCATACATATATGAGTTCCAAAAAACGTAAGTATAAATACGAGGCAGGTTCGGAAATCATTTGCAATTGTAATATATACAAAGCTAACACAACTTGCGTGGATAGTTATTACTTGATTTCGTTACTACATCACGACGACTATTAATTTCAATTGTAGTCAGCTTTTGCCAAACCAGGTGACGCATTTGATAGCAATCCGTAGACTGGAAGCAGCTGTATAAGAGGTTTGTACACAACTGGATTAATTTAATGAGTTTTGCAATGGCGATGAAAATACTACAATAATATGTAATTAGTAATCCAAATCAATATTTCAAACATTCAGGATTGCCAAGGTCTTATATTTAATTGTGGCTATTTAATTTACGAATCCAGATATAGTTAAAAAAATTTTCAAATAATTGAACAACTCGGTTAAGAAGAAATGCCGAAAAAGTGATACAAGAAGTACCCTATTATTCCTTCCCTAACTCTATGTGGCTGACTCTGACTGATAAGGTAATAGATGAAAAGTATAGTTTTGTAACACAACTATGAAGTCGTCAGACAATTGTCTAAAACGTAATAAAATTTTCATTGATTCAATGCTTGTAACAAATAAAGCATTCCCAGAACAAATCAATTGCAAATCGTTTCCTAAAATGCCTCCTACGATATTTTTTAAGTATCTTTGTTTTCTAATTCTTCAGGTTTTATAAATTTCTAGAATCAATATTATTCATCAATCTGGAATTGCTGAAAAGCTGCAAAAAGATCAGGAAGAAGACGTTCGAAGAAAAAGAGAATTTTACGAACTGGTTGAGGTAAAGGAAGACAATGCATTAAAATTGGAACATTTGATAGGTCCCATGTATTTATTGCTCGTTGGTTATTTGCTTTCGATAGTCATATTCATTATAGAACTTGTGTTTTATTACGGAAATATCTGTTTATCTCGCAGAAAATTAAGAGGTTTCAAAAACTCTTTGCTTTTCAAAATAGGAATATTTTCGAAAAAGAATTAAAATTAAATTTTCTATTCATAATATTGATATATTGTTTAATGTTGTTTCGTGTTAAGTATTCCTAAAAATTTAGAAGTATTTGTAGTGAATACGTTTATTCAAATATTAACTGTATTCACAAATTTAAAATTTTGAGCTGTTCAATAAAATTCGAAAGTTGTAGTACGATTTTTCTTGTAACATATAAATGCTTCTGTTTAAGCTCGTTCTGTAAATGCTATTCATAAAATGCTAATAAGTATCCTTATGATATTGTAATGTGTTTTTAATATTAACAACGTGTACTAAATCAAATAGAAGTGGCCCACCAGTGGCCGAGTGAATATTTACTAAACACTGGTAGTTGGTCCTGTGTTCGCATCTCACCAACGGGCTGGCCACGTGAAGTTTTCCGGGTTTTCTTCACGTATCTATAACCTGAATAGGGGTCAGCTTCCCAAGAAAGTCCTCCCGGAAGGCAATTGTCTCAAATGTAGATATAAGTAAAAATTTGTAGGCATATACGTTACTTAACTTTAAGGGTACTGTACTTTATTTCTTTTAGAATATTTTTGTAGTTGCTGTTACAGTGATAATAATGTTTTCGTTAATTCAGTTACATCGTGTAAAATAATTATTTAATATAAGCTGTATGTAATAGAATAAGTGAAATTATACAAAGTACAGAACTTTTATTAGTGATGATATACCTAGAATTTATGTTGTAAAAATCGTAAAAGATGTACATTCTATGTTAAATAAAATGAAATTATATTATGTGATGAACGTTTTGATAAGATTTATTTATTACCTGAAAAATATATTTGTAAAATCTGCTTATATTTCTCACTTATGTTTCTTTACATCTTTCCCGCACAGATTATAAAAATTATTTACTCTAAATTCCGTTTAGTCTAACCCAGTGGTTCGCAATTAGTTTTTCTTTTGTACCACTTCAAGAAAGAGCTCAAACTCGCGCACCCCTTATAGCAGAAATTCATATTAATCCATACTAATAATATAAATTCGAAGGTAATTCTGACTGTCTGTCTGTTTCCTTTTCACATCTAAGAACAGTTTCACACAATGACCGACTGGACCGACTGGTCCGAGTCCAAGTCGTGTTGCCATGACAACAGCCGATTGACAGTGGGGCAGATTTTACCAGTTAAGCTTCTTTCTCTGCACGTGTTAAAGTAGGTCAGAGTTATCACAACAATTTAAAAATTACCGAGATAATACAGTACTTAGAAAAGTTATTATAGTCTACTTTAACATTTTACGTAGCCGTTTAAATATACAGTAGTTTGTCAAAAATTATTATTAAATATATATTATTAAGACTTAAAAAACATGTTTATAATTTTGTAATTGAACATACTTCAGAATTTATATCTACACAACTATTTTATTAAATAAATATAAAACAAAACGAAAAAAATTCTTTTGCAATCCTAAAAATAATACGCAAACCACTACCTCTAGAGAAAACGTTACTGTAATGTATGAATTTATCTATGTGATATTTATATAATTAAAAATGTTTTAAAATAATTACAGCGTAAACTTACCTTATTAATCATCTGTATCAGAAGATAGTTGCTCAAAGTAATCATTTATATCGCTTTCGTCACTACTTGTGTTAGACTGAATAATCAGTTTTTCTACAACACTTTCTGAAATCTCATTAACACATCGATACTCATTTCTTTGACCATTTCGTCAATAATATATTTATCTTATTTATGTTTTATTTTTTTAACAATATTCATAAGTTTAATTTTAAACATTTTGTTTTTATAACAAACCCCATTTTTTCAACCAAGAAATTATGTCAGCTTTTTTTCAACTAGAATTTGGAAGCTTCTCAGTTTTAGCTGAGTGATATGGAGCATTGTCCACGACAACAACAGCATTATTTTCTAATTTTGATAATATTTTTTCAAACCATTTTTTAAAATTATTGCTATCCATTTCTTCTTGGTAATGTTTTGTTGACTTTGATTCAAATTCGTATAGACCACCATTAAGAAAACCTGTATTGCTGTCTATATGAACAACAGCTGTTCGTTTTCTCTTTCCAGAAGGAATTTTCCAATCCAGTAGATCGTCCAGACATTAAAGCTTCGCGATATGACATAATTGAACAGTCCTTCCGTACTTTATTCTTGGTATGGCTCGCATTAATTATTCCATGTTTTTCGCCCGAATAGTAAATCTTACGGCCTAAGGAACGCATTTCTCTTATCTTTCGTACATATTGTCTTCGCCATAAAATGATATCGTCTCTTTTAATTAATCTACTATTTCTGTTTCGGTTCGTATATTACTTGTAATGAGAGACTGTTAACGTACATTCAGTAAAGTTGGTAAATCTGAATCATCATTAACAGCCTGTAATACCTTACCTACAGTAGGTAATTAATTTAAAATATAAAAATTGTGTTCTTTTACCTCTAATGGCATATTTTGTGAATTTGTCACATTTGTCAACAAGTTGAGTACGCGTACGGGTTTTCAAAGGAGTTATTACTTTACCATTAGTAAAATATTTTTTACGAATTCTGTACACGCTCCGTTCCGATATCTCTGTTGTCTTTGCTGCCATTATCACTATATTGCTAACTGACTAGTGTTTCATTAATGATTTTATAAGTAACAAAAACTATTTCCTTCAGACGAATGACATGCAATCTGATTTTTAATTGATAAACGTGGGTTTTAACAAAAAAAAAGGTGTGTCTTAGTTTGTTTACAGTAGGTGCAAAGTTAGGATAAATAGACTATTGATTAGTGAATCTCAACCACTGATTTTGCCATCACTGCAAATGTCCTATACATAAGCGACGTAAGACAAGTAGTTTAATCGGTTCTACCTTCCTAGTGTGCATTTGGAAATTATAACTTTTGTTAACGAAAACTGCCAGTAGTTTACTAAGACGGTTAGTAAATGTGATCTAAATAACCATCTGAGTTTAAAAATCACTGTTATGACTTCACTAGTTGTCCTATAGTACTTACCTAACATACCGTGTGTGCTGGCAAATGTTTAAATTATTAAAAGTGAACTGGTTGGTTTACTCTAAACACTACAAATTTTAATACGTATATAGATATATATACGTATTAAAATTTTTACGTATTGTGAATTTACGTAAGGTAAATTTAAATCGCAATAAAACTTTTTCGCTTGGGAAAAAAATTTTTAAAAATTCTGAGACCTAAAAAACATTCCAAAAATTTAAAATAAAAAAATATTTGGGGGTCCAAACGCTCTCGTTTTTCGTAACGCTATGTAACTTTCCCGAGATATCTCTGGGTGTGTGCTTAAGGTGTTTTAATTAAGAAAACCTGTATTGCTGTCTATATAAACAACAGCTATTCGTTTTTTCTTTCCAGAAGGATTTTTCAATCCAGTAGATCGTCCAGACCTTAAAGCTTCGCAATATGACGTAATTGAACAGTCCTTCCATACTTTATTCAGTTTAACATATAATTAACATATTTTACCTAATATGTTTATGATGCTTATCATAACAAAACGCGGCAAAGCAAATTGGATATTTTATCTTTAGCCAACAGACTCTTCATTAATTAACATATTTTTAACACTGTATACACAGTGTCACATCAGCAATTTGATTTTCTCTGCATAAATAACTAAACTTTATTTTTCATTGTTTGTTTTCTTCTAGGTCCAGCTGAAAGATCTATCACAGATTTTGGAAAATGATAAACCCATTTGAGACAAGTTGCTGTAATGATTAGTCTTTTCTTTATCATTTTTCCTGTCAGACTTTAATTTTTTCTGTTTAAATATAATCATAGGTGGCAAGACTTGAAAAATCACTTTTTTACACTAGATAATAGACACGTGTTCTTTTCCTTTTCTGGCAAACACTTTTCTCTGTTTCGTGTGTACACCTTCTCTCGTATTTATTGCATATTAGATGGAGATTGACGAAAATGTAAAACTGGCACATATATTCTTAATTATTTCTTTGATGTTTCTTTATTCTTTATTTAACACAATTACAGGCGATGTCTTTTGACAGTGATGGCTGCCCCTTATAACAAATTTATAACGAACCTCACGAAAATACAATCATGAAAAGTGACACAAACTTTCTAGCTTTTCCAAAATTCATGTACTGTCTTTCTTCCAGCAACTTTCGAATGATAATAATTATGACGATTATTATTATTATGTTGGGTTTAGTAGGTAATACTCGGTTTAAACCGGTGGCTGTGTACTATGCCGGACCAGAGTCAAGGCATAGCAACCAAAACAAAACTAAAATTAAATGTGTGTGTCAGNTTTTTTCAATACACATTAAAAGCCAAACTCATAATAGGTGAGACACATTACCGACATATCTGCGATTTTCATTAATTGTCAATCTAAGAAAAATTTCTAGAATTTCTCTATTGTAACAAATTATTTGTAACAAAAGTAGAAGGACGACAAGTTAACATCCTGCCATTTGGCATGACAGCCATTCCATTTGATATTTATTTGAATTAGTTAACATTAGTATTAGAATTATAACTACCTAACCATAGTGTCAGCTAACAGTACTGACTGCTTATTTCCTACAACTAAAATTATGTACACGGCAAAATATTATATTGTATTGTAAGTTATTGTTAACATTTTAAATAAAATATTTCTAAAAAACTACTTTGAAAGTTTTGACAAAAATTCTTCCCATCAAAAAATAAATTTCAACATTGCCTAGAAATGCTTATGCTTTTCCTATGAGAAATCTAAGAACTCACTACCAGCTTTACAAAATGTTAACTAGTTTAATTAATACTAAAAATTTATACGAACCAATGAAGTGAGAACAGACAACCCCCAAGAAACTATTATAAAAGCACTCAAAGAGAGACNAAAATCGATGGTCTATGTTGAAAAAACAATGCAAGCAAATGATTATAAATTTAACTTAAAAACTTTATTTTATTATTCGCTTATAACTTGCCTATTGTTATTATACATATTGTATTAAGTTCTAATAAAAAGAAACTGTATATGTAAAAATTGAATTCTTGTGTTTCGTGGGATTATTTGAATATCACGTGAACGGGTGATGAAATTTCTGTACAAGAATATGTACATTAATGTATGTCTTGAAAAGGATATAGACTACTTTTTATTTATAAACCATTCCATTTTAAAAACTTTAATTCGTTTGCAAGAGTAAATACTATATAGAGTACTTGGTTGTCATCTGTTCGTTAACACTAATAAAAAGGTTTGTTGATATGCGACAGATAGGTCTAAACTTTACCATTAAATTGGAGTATAGTATAATAATGATGCGTTTATACGCGAATGTGTATATCAGTGGAAACTGGTAAGCCTGTCATTTCAGCATAATATATACAGTATTCATCTATTATTATTACTATTTTCAAATTGACAGATTGACAGTGTTTCCTGAAGTCTTTGCTATACAAAATTATTTTTTATCGGTTCTATTGTCCAAGTGCACATTTTTTTCGTTTCTATGTTTCTTATAGAAGTACATTACTCTCAGTGTTTAATGGCTGCATTTACGAATTTTCAGTTTGGTGTTTGAAACTATTCTATATTTCTAGTTAGTTTACGTATGATTAGTGCCGAATTGTAGACTTAATGTTAATAACCACTGTTATTTATGAAACTTAAGCTAATACAATAAGTATTAATCTTATTTTGTATATGAGTAACTTTAAGTATTAATAAATACTGTAGACCCCCTATAAAATGGGTTCATATAGTTCGGATTTCTACATGACGGCGAAAAAATTGCGACCGTATTTGTATTAACACATTAAAAGAGACTCGTATAATTCAGCAAAACGTCATCGCCGACTCGTGTCGAGACAGGATTGGTCGAATCGTGACCAATAGCGAATATTGCACAAACCGTTGAGTTTAAACGAGCACCGGACCTACTAAAAACCATTTATTATTTAACGTCCATAAAAATTATAATTATATTAATGATGTCTCCAAAGTTCAGCAAAGTTTTCGCAGAAAAATAATTTATCAGGAATCACGCGAGCGCCATTGGATGCACCGGTCCATGAAGAAAACAAGCTTAAGCAATGGCATCGTCAAACGGTGCACACTCGGTAAGTAATCCTACAATTTTTTCTTTATAGCATAGTTTATATAGATTATTTTCAATTATACGTGTTTTGGAAATATTGAATCGAATTATTTTAGAATTAATTAATTTTATTTAAGAAAATCTTTCAAACAGCCGTAGTCCGTAAACTGTCCACGTGCCGGGCTGTGATTGGCTCATGTATTTAATGACTCGTATAAAATAAATTTGATAAAAAGCGGAACGTATCTACCGTGTTATAGGGGGGGTCGACTGTATATGCTTATTAATACTTAAAACGAATCAAGTTTATATTCAAGATGTAGTATACGTTATATGTTTCCTCATGCTGTGTGTGGCTAATATAAATGTGATAAAACTGTTATAATCAGAAGAAAATTGCCTGTAACTTGGACGTGGCTAATGGACATAAAATAAATACATATCTAAAGGTATTAAGTTTGCAAAATTATAAACCCGCACATACCTTTAACTTGAATAATGTTGATAAATTCGAAGAGAAAAATTTTTCCATAGAAATAAAATTGTCGTACATCTGAAAATACAGACGGAAACATTAGGCTTACATTCAGAACAATTAACAATGCGAAAAGTTTTGCAATATGATTAAAATTAATTACATATAACGTGTAATATTTTTTATTTTTAAAAACTTGGTTTTATTATAATTTTTTAAATAATATCTATCGATTTTATACGTATGAGTAGTATAGAAATGATGCATTTTGGATTACAAAAATTAATTAGTATATAAATTTAATATAAAAAATTTTTTTTCGTAAATTAATTTTTTTTTTAATATTAAAAAATTTTTTTTGACCTATATCGAAATAAAGACCAATACAGTATAGATTATATTTTAATTTGTATAAGAATTTAATATAAAAAATTGATAACACAACATCGAAACTCGCGCCCTCTATATTACAACTTTGAGTGAGTTTTTTTAAAAAACGATTTGGTCTTAAAGAAAAATATGATTGGCTGTTAGTTTTTAACGAAGATGTGATTGGTTAGTATTTTATATAAGTTACTTTTTTAAAGAGAATTAGTTTTATATTTAAGCTGTAATCATGGGGATGTACGGTTTTCTGGTTACTTACGGAGACTATAAAATATACTCATCTTCTTCAATTCTGTACCGTACTTTGGACGCTTGCGTTTCTGCGGTAAAAAATTTCTCGTTCGATGTTCCCGATAATTTTCCATTTATCCTCCGCTATTTCAAAGTCAAAGATATTTGGAAAGGAGAAGGAAAATACGGTTTTATAATTGTTGGGGAGGATGGAGGAATTAACGAAGTATGTAATGGATTATACGGTTCGTTCGAACGGTGTGCAGAAGATATGAGAGAAATATGTTTAGAAAATGATAAGAAAACTTTAGTANTCTCTTTCCTATGAAAAGTAATGAAACTGCAAATATTAAAATAATGTAGCAGATTTGGCCAACGTAGTAAATGTACAATACTGTATGAAATAATGTACAAATTAACGCTTCTGTGTCTGTTCCGTTTTGTCTTTTAATTTCCAGATAAAAAGAAAAACAGGAAATGGAGGTAACTATAGAAATTATTCCCACAATGCCAAGGAAATACAGCAAGAAATACTTTTGTAATTTTTCACTTATATCCATTTCACCCCGATAACAGGTTTTAACACAGTGAAATGAAATTTGATTTCTCTTTAATATAGTATATTGTCCGGCAAAATACTCTGCTGAAACCAGTGCTATTATTGCTGCTGATAATTCGTAATTATTAAAAATATGAAGAACACGTAAAGCGTATATATCAGGATTGTTTATTCTATACATACATAAAAATACTACAGTCTAGTAATATATTTCAATTAAATTATTATAGATTTTATATAAACAACGTGGTATAATCACTTTTTGTTTATCTGTTTCCTCTTTGATGCACTGGCAAGGAATGAAAAGGTCGAGACCAAATAATTTTGCAGAATTTAATATAGGGAAAATGATGTAGGATAAGCACGAAGAACGATGAAATAACGGTGGCATTTTTGAAGAATTAAAATGTTTTTTTTTCTTAGTAATTTTCTTTTAAGCTTCCTTTCTATTCATTTTCTCTGAATATACAAAAGTTATTTGTACTTGTATTTCCGTTGCTAAGTGATAATACTACTACACTTCTCATTACTTAATTGGATCGTCTATTCGTGCATTAATGCCGTTTAGAAGCTGGAAAGCTTATTCTTAATGACAAATAAAATTTAAGAATTTTGAAAGCCTTTTAAAATTTTTGAAATTGTTATAATAAAATTTTATGTAATGCTTCGATGGGATGAAACTTAATGTATTATTACAGGATGAAGCAATTTTTCTCTTAAAATTTATAAAAGTCTTCTTTATTTTTTATGTAAAAATTAATACCTTTCGGCAAAATAATTTATTCATTTTTATGGTTATGAAATATTAAAATGAAGATATTTAAGTTAAAAAAGAATATCTAAGTCTAATGTACATTTTTTCTGCTGGATATGTGCATGTATGTTCTATAATTGATGTGTATTTTTGGTGTTTCTTATATGCCATCATGGTATATAAATTCCCATTTTCTTAATAAATAATGAATTGAAATAGTAGACTTTTCGGAAAGAAAAGAGATTTCGAACTGTTTTAAGTTGAAAAATAAAATACATTTGTAGTAAACATATTGTAATATACGGAAGGAAAAAAACTTCTTGTAATTTATAATTAAATTAAATTGAACAATGAAAGAGAATTTTACTTTCCTGGCTGTTATATATAATAGAGGGTAAGTATGGAAATCGGTCAGATATTTCCTCTTTAAAACTTTTATATTTTTGGACTTAATACACTTTGTAACGTCGAGAAGTGCTAAAAAAACCTCGAGATATTTTTACGTATGTTTAAATATCAGTGTGTCTATCTAGTGTGTCTCAATACTTGGAATAAGAGATATTATTATCCTTTAAATATTTTTCAATTTATCTCTTTAACCTTACATAGAAATGAAGAAAAAAATTGTTGGAAAAATTGTTGAAAAAAAATACATAAAAATAGCACAGTCCAATAATATATTTCAATGAAACTATTATATATTTTATATAAAGAATATGGTATAGTCACTTTTTGTTTATATGTTTCCACTTTGATGCACTGGCAAGGAATGAAAAGGTCCAGACCAAATAATTTTGCAGAATTTAATATAGGGAAAATGATGTAGGATAAGCACGAAGAACGATGAAATAACAGTGGCATTTTTAAAGAATTAAAAGATTTCTTTCCTAGTAATTTTCGTTTAAGCTTCCTTTCTATTCAATTCCTTCGAATATACAAAACAAGTTATTTGTACTTGTATTTTCGTTGCTAAGTGATAGTACTACTACACTTCTCATTTACTACTTGAATGACCTATTACATAAATGGCTCGTCTATTCGTGCATTAATGCCATTTAAAAGCTGGAAAGCTTATTCTTAATGACAAATAAAATTTAAGAATTTTGAAAGCCTTTTAACATTTTTGAAATTATTATAATAAAATTTTATTTAATGCTTCGATGGGATGAAACTTAATGTATTATTAGAATATAAAGCAATCTTTCTCTTAAAATTTATAAAAGTTTTCTTTTATTTTTTTATGTAAAAATTAGTTTTTTCCGGCAAAATAATTTAGGCATTTTTATGATTATGAGGGATTAAAAAAGTAATGAAGTTATAAAAAAATAGTTAAGTCCAATGTTAATTTCTTCTGCTCGTTATATGCATGTATGTTCTATAATTGATGTTTAATTTTAGAATTTCTTATATGCCGTCATAATATAGTATATAAATTTCCGTTTTCTAAATAAATAATGAATTTAAATGGTAGACTATTCGGAAACAAAAAAGTTCGGAAAGTTGGAAAAGCTTGCTTTTGTAGCATTCACTTCTGCTTAAGTAAAAGTTTTCTCATTGGAAAAACAGTTTATTATTTCTTCTTGTTTTATTTGTTCCTGTTCGTGGTTCAGAAAAAATACGAGCAGTTGTCTGGGGAACTCTGTCTAACACAGCGAAACGACTCAAATATACGAAGAAATCTCAACGAAATAATGTGGAGTCATGGAGAAATTTAAATTTTGTGCAAGAATTTAATACCCAATACAAATTAGTGTTTGGATTTGCTTATTTTGTTATCCTTTGGACAACAAACTAAGCAAATCGAAACACTAATTTACGGTAATTACACTTTGTGCTCGGTAATGACTTGTGTTTATTAAATTTATTTATTGTTTTTTCTCTTGCAGACAGAAAATACGTTTGAAGTCATCAGACAGTTTGCAGGATGCGACATTGAAAATAAAAAGTTTTCGTGATAATTTAAAAAATTCGTCTAATATTGCTAATAATTCTTTCAAATTTTAAAGTTTATGAAAGAATTTGGAAAAGTGTCTCTCTGTCTTTCGATTGTCGACGTTTTCCTCGTATATAAAACAGTTTTTTTAAAGGTTCTATTATATTTGATAAAACACTCTTAAAAGCTTATTCCAAATGCATTTTATAACAATTTAACTTTATTTTTCAAATGAAAAAACATTACGGTATATACAATTATAAAGATTTTTTTAATAATATACTAAATAATTGCAGTTATCTCGATGAACTTGCCTGTTTTACAGTATATACTCTTTATCAGTGTTACCTAAATTAATCGAAAAATGAAAATTTCTAAAATACAATTCCTGTAAAATGTGAAAGAAAAAGAAATAAACATTTCACATATAATATTTGTGTAAAAAGTTTAAAAACAATAAATTTAACAGAGAATAACAAATGTTTACTGATAACATTTATCTGTAAACTTTAAAAGGTAAGCAAAGTTTAAAAAGTATAATAAGTATATTACGGTTAAAGTGACTAATCGGTGATTAAACATAATCACCAGTTATCTCGGTGAGTTTGATATTATAATATTATGCTATAGAACTGTAGTACATTAAAAATATTCACATATTTTTAATGTAAAATTTTTACATATTTCGGTACTCTTCTTTAATTAAATGTAACAGAAATACGTTTATAATAAATTTATTTTACACACACATTTTTATTAGAATCTTTATCCAATAAAATAATATCAAGCGAAAAATTGCTTTATGTCACTTATTTGAAATTTATGATGTATAAGTCCCTAGATATATTAAATAAAGTCAAATAATATGTAGTTTTTGATACGTTTTGTGTATTTCCCTATATATTTATAAATTAAATTCTGTTTATATTTTACAACAATATTTTCATAAAGATTATAAATATTATTTCCGTAAAAATCACGCTATAATTCGTTTACTCTAACCTTCTACATGAATATGAGAAGAGATTTTATCTCTCTGTTGAAAAAAATTATATTATTCTGCGGTTTCTCATTCTCGTAACATGACTGACTGAAAACTTAGTGAAAATAAGTTAAAAAATCAAAATATTTTTTACTTAAACAATTAATTAAATTCACATAATTTATTTTCAACTAAATCTTTTACTTTTATAAGTCAGACATATTAACTGTGAAAAACGAACAATAAGGCAGAGCGTATTGCTATTCAAGAAATCATTGAAAACATAGTTCATTGAAATGCAAAAACATTAAATTTTTATATTTATTTTATTTGTTTCATTGCTTGAATTTTTCTACATTAAATAATTTGGAACATATCATTGTTTTTTATGAATTTAAATTATTAGAGAAAACTATTTCTTGCCCAATGTTAAAATAAATTGATTATAGTTACAATTCACAGTGGATCTTACGAGACTTAAAAACTGACTTGATATTTTTAATTAAACAGCAGAAGGAGAATAATAATAATTTATGTAAACAGTTTTATAGACACAGTTTGTCACGAAATACACGTCAATGGTTTGTTATCTGAAAAATATCCTTGGATTTAGAGAAAAACGCTATTGGTGATAATACCTCTGAACACTGCTATTTAGCCTCGGTCACCTGCCTGATTAATTGTCTGTTCGTGTGAAGTTTTCTGGCTTTATATCACACGGCTAAGATCTATATAGTCAATTTCTCATAGAAAATGTCTGAGAAGCACCCTCTGGCGAATTGCCCAACATTTGACAAAAACTATTTTTATAGGCATATGTGAATAATTTTTTTAATTACGGAATCCAGAAAAATAAGATTTTTCAAAAAAATTAAAAAGAAATTAAATTTCACGATTTACTGAAGTACTTGTTTTCACTTTTTTTTGAAATTTTACTTTAGTTCTTTGGTTAGGTTTGAATTTTGATCACAATATCATAAAGTACTTCCACAGACTGTGATTTCCTGATCTACATAATCGCATTTTTGCATAGCTTTCGAAATACTACAAAAATGCCTGCTTTACCGGCCAAATTAATAAAAATGTCGTTAACAGATAACGTTCGTTGTGCCATTAAAAACAATAATTATAAATATACAATAAAGCTGTCTCCAATTACGTATCGCTTCTTGTTATGTCTGTTCAGCTGAGAGAGGTGCTTCAAAGCTAAAATTATTTTTGAATAAGTACTTCAGTAAACAGCTTTATAACCAATGTTGTTTGTTTCTTCACGGTTTAAAATGTATTTTAATCAAGTCTACGGATGATTTGTTTTTTCTTGAAAATAAAAAAATTTTTCAATATTTTTCGTCGTCGATCAATACGTTCCCCTCCCCATGCCGGGGAATGTGCATTTAGGTCTTCTGCTAATATTATATATGTTCCACGAAATGCATGAATAATTTTTTGCAATTCTTCTACAAAATCTTCTGTATTTGCATATCCCGGGAAGTATATATTTATCACCACTATTCTGCTTTGATTAATAAGGATCTGAGTAGTACTAATACATTGATTACAAATTTTATATGTTGCATGACTGATAAGTTCGTGTTAGGTACTAGTGCGATTTTCCATGGGTATCCATCAGATCCTTTTAAAATCGGACAGAAGGTAGGGAGACATGCAGGAACGTTCCGTTGACAATATGGCTCCTGTAAAAAGATAAAATCAAAATGAATAATATGCTTACAGAGAAGAGAAGTAGCGGATATACTTCTCCCTGGATTAATTTGCAGTATACGAAGATTGTTAGAGTTAATCCGATCCATAATCGGTTTGAAAGATTATATTTTTCTTTATTCGTTGATGTATAAAACAGGATCCATCACGAGCATTATAATTGCAATGTCGAATTCGTTCTTTCTGACAATTGCAACAAACAGGTACTTTATTCCGATTGGGACAGTCCTTGTACAGATGTTTTCCAGCACAATGACTACAGATGTAAGTGTTTAGTGGGCAGTCCCTAGAAGAGTGGTTATATTTACATCTAAAGCATCGTAAAACTGGACAGAAATCAGCCTTCGACATCGTGACCACTCAACGTTTAGTTTATTCAGTTGTAATAATGTTTTACGCACGCTGGGTGAAGCCTCTGCAACCCAGTTCTTACATGTAGAGTTAGGTTTTCCCAGAACAAATTTTACTCAATATTTCTCCTCGAACTCTTTTTCTGTGTAAGTTTGATTAATAAGAGTGTTTTGTTGGTATATTAAATGATATAATTCGTCTATAGTGATATCAGCATGTACAGAATATATAATTAAGTGTGGCCATCTCTTTTTTGGTCGACGAGTATCAGTTTTGGCAATTTCTCTTAAATTGTTCTTTCCAGGATATTTGCGTCATTACAGCTGTTTAACTCGACCGCCAGTCCACCTCGTCCTATTTTCCTCATCCTGTCAATCCCAATATGTAAATCAGAAGACCTTGTTTCGTATAAGTTTGCAGACATCATTACTATTACTATCGTTATTTTTATCATACACCAAGAGTACTACTCTCGAAGAGGCAGATTTACGGATAGCAGGACTACTCACAACAGTTTTACCGGTCTTGACAATAGTACTTGACAACAATTCAACATATGAAATTTCTTGCCACGATAAAAAACCACTGTTAACTGCTAACTAAATAACAGAAATTAACAAAAATGCAGTGGCTAAAAATGACATGCTGTGGAATGACCAATGGCTCTCGGTTCTTTTCAGTGATGATAAGAAAATTTGGGTGGGCCAAATTAATGGGCTCATTAATGACACGATAATAGAAATGAGGTGCACAGTTTATTCAGAAAAGAACAGGATGATGGTTTTTTATAAGGTGGGAGTGCTTTGGATTTGATGTTTTATCATGTTGTTATAAAGAAAAAGATAACATATTGTTTATTGGATAAAAATATTGAACAGTTTTTATTGTATTTTCCAACAGTACAATACCAGTAGTTATTGTTTACATTCAACAGGAAAGTGGCTCAAAAATCATATTATTGATGTTTTGAAGTAGGAAGCAAGCTGCCCGAACATAACTTCAATTCAGAATTTGTCAGGCATTCTTGCTCAAAAAATTTACGCTAATTACATATTATATTACGACGATTTCGAAGCTTAAACAATAAATCATCGAGTTCTCGTTTCGAATGGACCAGGAAACTTTCGTAATTTAATTAAATCAATGTCTAAGATTATTTTTCAAGTCATTAAGCATAATAGTAGTTCTAATTCATATGAAATTAATTTTAATCAATTTATGTTATGAACTCTTGCACAAGGATTGAATTTATATATAACAATTTTATATTACTTTGTGCTGTGCTATAAATAAAAATTAGAGTCTACTTGCATTGTTAATTAATTAACAAATACTTAATGATTGAAAAAAGTAAAAGCATATTGATTATCTTATATTTTTGAGACACGCTGTATTATTTGTTTACGCACACTCGAACATTTCTACGCTTTTACTCTCATTCTATGCAAAAAAAGTTTGCCATCTTGTTTAGGTACGCGGTAAATTAACAATATAACCTCATGAAAAATGAAAAAAATAACACTACTTTTAAAATAATATTTAAATTTTTATTTCATCACATGGACATATTGCTTTTTCAACTATGAATTAAAATACATGCAAATTATGAAAGTTANCGTATGTATTTTTGCTAATATTTCAGCTATAGTTCTATTATTTTACATTAAATTATGAAGTTATTTTCAAGGATAGTATTAAAAAGTTTTAAATATAACTGGTGTAATATCATATATGAACTGCTAGTGCCACACGTATTAATGTCGATGTAGATTAAGCATCTATAATAGAAGCTTTACCAAAAACTATCCGCGTCAGGTTTTCCTAAAGTGTATTACTTAATTAACATCGCTCAGTATCCTATAGAAAGTCCTCTTGGAAACCACCCCGTTCGTTAAATGACCATTTATCACAGTATTTATAATATTAATACACACCTATCACTGTTTGCTTTTGTGTTACAAAGAATGGGTTTTTTTCAATACACATTAAAAGCCAAACTCATAATAGGTGAGACACATTACCGACATATCTGCGATTTTCATTAATTGTCAATCTAAGAAAAATTTCTAGAATTTCTCTATTGTAACAAATTATTTGTAACAAAAGTAGAAGGACGACAAGTTAACATCCTGCCATTTGGCATGACAGCCATTCCATTTGATATTTATTTGAATTAGTTAACATTAGTATTAGAATTATAACTACCTAACCATAGTGTCAGCTAACAGTACTGACTGCTTATTTCCTACAACTAAAATTATGTACACGGCAAAATATTATATTGTATTGTAAGTTATTGTTAACATTTTAAATAAAATATTTCTAAAAAACTACTTTGAAAGTTTTGACAAAAATTCTTCCCATCAAAAAATAAATTTCAACATTGCCTAGAAATGCTTATGCTTTTCCTATGAGAAATCTAAGAACTCACTACCAGCTTTACAAAATGTTAACTAGTTTAATTAATACTAAAAATTTATACGAACCAATGAAGTGAGAACAGACAACCCCCAAGAAACTATTATAAAAGCACTCAAAGAGAGACCAGAAATACAGTTAATGATAACACGTGTATAAAAGTCCATTGATACAAATAATCCTGCATACAACCAGAAACAAATAATATAAAGTAAGTGAGTATATACAAATGGTAAAAGCACATTCCATTGTTCATTTAGAGCTTGGAAGAATTCTCAAAGTTCGATGTGTTTAGCAAATGTATCTTCTAATTCTTCCTTTAGAAAACGACTTCTCAATTTCATTTCGTTTAATTCGTCGGCAAGTTTGATTAATCTCTTTCCTATGAAAAGTAATGAAACTGCAAATATTAAAATAATGTAGCAGATTTGGCCAACGTAGTAAATGTACAATACTGTATGAAATAATGTACAAATTAACGCTTCTGTGTCTGTTCCGTTTTGTCTTTTAATTTCCAGATAAAAAGAAAAACAGGAAATGGAGGTAACTATAGAAATTATTCCCACAATGCCAAGGAAATACAGCAAGAAATACTTTTGTAATTTTTCACTTATATCCATTTCACCCCGATAACAGGTTTTAACACAGTGAAATGAAATTTGATTTCTCTTTAATATAGTATATTGTCCGGCAAAATACTCTGCTGAAACCAGTGCTATTATTGCTGCTGATAATTCGTAATTATTAAAAATATGAAGAACACGTAAAGCGTATATATCAGGATTGTTTATTCTATACATACATAAAAATACTACAGTCCAGTAATATATTTCAATTAAATTATTATAGATTTTATATAAACAACGTGGTATAATCACTTTTTGTTTATCTGTTTCCTCTTTGATGCACTGGCAAGGAATGAAAAGGTCGAGACCAAATAATTTTGCAGAATTTAATATAGGGAAAATGATGTAGGATAAGCACGAAGAACGATGAAATAACGGTGGCATTTTTGAAGAATTAAAATGTTTTTTTTTCTTAGTAATTTTCTTTTAAGCTTCCTTTCTATTCATTTTCTCTGAATATACAAAAGTTATTTGTACTTGTATTTCCGTTGCTAAGTGATAATACTACTACACTTCTCATTACTTAATTGGATCGTCTATTCGTGCATTAATGCCGTTTAGAAGCTGGAAAGCTTATTCTTAATGACAAATAAAATTTAAGAATTTTGAAAGCCTTTTAAAATTTTTGAAATTGTTATAATAAAATTTTATGTAATGCTTCGATGGGATGAAACTTAATGTATTATTAGAATATAAAGCAATCTTTCTCTTAAAATTTATAAAAGTTTTCTTTTATTTTTTTATGTAAAAATTAGTTTTTTCCGGCAAAATAATTTAGGCATTTTTATGATTATGAGGGATTAAAAAGAAGAATGAAGTTATAAAAAAATAGTTAAGTCCAATGTTAATTTCTTCTGCTCGTTATATGCATGTATGTTCTATAATTGATGTTTAATTTTAGAATTTCTTATATGCCGTCATAATATAGTATATAAATTTCCGTTTTCTAAATAAATAATGAATTTAAATGGTAGACTATTCGGAAACAAAAAAGTTCGGAAAGTTGGAAAAGCTTGCTTTTGTAGCATTCACTTCTGCTTAAGTAAAAGTTTTCTCATTGGAAAAACAGTTTATTATTTCTTCTTGTTTTATTTGTTCCTGTTCGTGGTTCAGAAAAAATACGAGCAGTTGTCTGGGGAACTCTGTCTAACACAGCGAAACGACTCAAATATACGAAGAAATCTCAACGAAATAATGTGGAGTCATGGAGAAATTTAAATTTTGTGCAAGAATTTAATACCCAATACAAATTAGTGTTTGGATTTGCTTATTTTGTTATCCTTTGGACAACAAACTAAGCAAATCGAAACACTAATTTACGGTAATTACACTTTGTGCTCGGTAATGACTTGTGTTTATTAAATTTATTTATTGTTTTTTCTCTTGCAGACAGAAAATACGTTTGAAGTCATCAGACAGTTTGCAGGATGCGACATTGAAAATAAAAAGTTTTCGTGATAATTTAAAAAATTCGTCTAATATTGCTAATAATTCTTTCAAATTTTAAAGTTTATGAAAGAATTTGGAAAAGTGTCTCTCTGTCTTTCGATTGTCGACGTTTTCCTCGTATATAAAACAGTTTTTTTAAAGGTTCTATTATATTTGATAAAACACTCTTAAAAGCTTATTCCAAATGCATTTTATAACAATTTAACTTTATTTTTCAAATGAAAAAACATTACGGTATATACAATTATAAAGATTTTTTTAATAATATACTAAATAATTGCAGTTATCTCGATGAACTTGCCTGTTTTACAGTATATACTCTTTATCAGTGTTACCTAAATTAATCGAAAAATGAAAATTTCTAAAATACAATTCCTGTAAAATGTGAAAGAAAAAGAAATAAACATTTCACATATAATATTTGTGTAAAAAGTTTAAAAACAATAAATTTAACAGAGAATAACAAATGTTTACTGATAACATTTATCTGTAAACTTTAAAAGGTAAGCAAAGTTTAAAAAGTATAATAAGTATATTACGGTTAAAGTGACTAATCGGTGATTAAACATAATCACCAGTTATCTCGGTGAGTTTGATATTATAATATTATGCTATAGAACTGTAGTACATTAAAAATATTCACATATTTTTAATGTAAAATTTTTACATATTTCGGTACTCTTCTTTAATTAAATGTAACAGAAATACGTTTATAATAAATTTATTTTACACACACATTTTTATTAGAATCTTTATCCAATAAAATAATATCAAGCGAAAAATTGCTTTATGTCACTTATTTGAAATTTATGATGTATAAGTCCCTAGATATATTAAATAAAGTCAAATAATATGTAGTTTTTGATACGTTTTGTGTATTTCCCTATATATTTATAAATTAAATTCTGTTTATATTTTACAACAATATTTTCATAAAGATTATAAATATTATTTCCGTAAAAATCACGCTATAATTCGTTTACTCTAACCTTCTACATGAATATGAGAAGAGATTTTATCTCTCTGTTGAAAAAAATTATATTATTCTGCGGTTTCTCATTCTCGTAACATGACTGACTGAAAACTTAGTGAAAATAAGTTAAAAAATCAAAATATTTTTTACTTAAACAATTAATTAAATTCACATAATTTATTTTCAACTAAATCTTTTACTTTTATAAGTCAGCCATATTAACTGTGAAAAACGAACAATAAGGCAGAGCGTATTGCTATTCAAGAAATCATTGAAAACATAGTTCATTGAAATGCAAAAACATTAAATTTTTATATTTATTTTATTTGTTTCATTGCTTGAATTTTTCTACATTAAATAATTTGGAACACATCATTGTTTTTTATGAATTTAAATTATTAGAGAAAACTATTTCTTGCCCAATGTTAAAATAAATTGATTATAGTTACAATTCACAGTGGATCTTACGAGACTTAAAAACTGACTTGATATTTTTAATTAAACAGCAGAAGGAGAATAATAATAATTTATGTAAACAGTTTTATAGACACAGTTTGTCACGAAATACACGTCAATGGTTTGTTATCTGAAAAATATCCTTGGATTTAGAGAAAAACGCTATTGGTGATAATACCTCTGAACACTGCTATTTAGCCTCGGTCACCTGCCTGATTAATTGTCTGTTCGTGTGAAGTTTTCTGGCTTTATATCACACGGCTAAGATCTATATAGTCAATTTCTCATAGAAAATGTCTGAGAAGCACCCTCTGGCGAATTGCCCAACATTTGACAAAAACTATTTTTATAGGCATATGTGAATAATTTTTTTAATTACGGAATCCAGAAAAATAAGATTTTTCAAAAAAATTAAAAAGAAATTAAATTTCACGATTTACTGAAGTACTTGTTTTCACTTTTTTTTTGAAATTTTACTTTAGTTCTTTGGTTAGGTTTGAATTTTGATCACAATCTCATAAAGTACTTCCACAGACTGTGATTTCCTGATCTACATAATCGCATTTTTGCATAGCTTTCGAAATACTACAAAAATGCCTGCTTTACCGGCCAAATTAATAAAAATGTCGTTAACAGATAACGTTCGTTGTGCCATTAAAAACAATAATTATAAATATACAATAAAGCTGTCTCCAATTACGTATCGCTTCTTGTTATGTCTGTTCAGCTGAGAGAGGTGCTTCAAAGCTAAAATTATTTTTGAATAAGTACTTCAGTAAACAGCTTTATAACCAATGTTGTTTGTTTCTTCACGGTTTAAAATGTATTTTAATCAAGTCTACGGATGATTTGTTTTTTCTTGAAAATAAAAAAATTTTTCAATATTTTTCGTCGTCGATCAATACGTTCCCCTCCCCATGCCGGGGAATGTGCATTTAGGTCTTCTGCTAATATTATATATGTTCCACGAAATGCATGAATAATTTTTTGCATTTCTTCTACAAAATCTTCTGTATTTGCATATCCCGGGAAGTATATATTTATCACCACTATTCTGCTTTGATTAATAAGGATCTGAGTAGTACTAATACATTGATTACAAATTTTATATGTTGCATGACTGATAAGTTCGTGTTAGGTACTAGTGCGATTTTCCATGGGTATCCATCAGATCCTTTTAAAATCGGACAGAAGGTAGGGAGACATGCAGGAACGTTCCGTTGACAATATGGCTCCTGTAAAAAGATAAAATCAAAATTAATAATATGCTTACAGAGAAGAGAAGTAGCGGATATACAAGTTTTCTGTAGATTGTATAACAGAACTTGCTTACTTAATTATAAATTTTAGAATTTGTTAAGTGTCCAATACTGATGCTTCATAACATTTACTTTACTTTTATTTAAATAAAGTTTTCTGTGTGTTATTAAACACATACTTATTGTCGTGATATTTATTACATATTTTTTCTTTATTTAAAACGCCGCTTATTTGAATTAACGAAGAAAATATCGAGTAGAGTCCACTAATTACCTAAATATTAAAAAAATACATTAGAATATTTTTTAAAGAAGAAATTCGGCGTGTCTACTTACCCTTATTACAAAATGTCTCTTTATATAACTCAACGTTTAGTTTATTCAGTTGTAATAATGTTTTACGCACGCTGGGTGAAGCCTCTGCAACCCAGTTCTTACATGTAGAGTTAGGTTTTCCCAGAACAAATTTTACTCAATATTTCTCCTCGAACTCTTTTTCTGTGTAAGTTTGATTAATAAGAGTGTTTTGTTGGTATATTAAATGATATAATTCGTCTATAGTGATATCAGCATGTACAGAATATATAATTAAGTGTGGCCATCTCTTTTTTGGTCGACGAGTATCAGTTTTGGCAATTTCTCTTAAATTGTTCTTTCCAGGATATTTGCGTCATTACAGCTGTTTAACTCGACCGCCAGTCCACCTCGTCCTATTTTCCTCATCCTGTCAATCCCAATATGTAAATCAGAAGACCTTGTTTCGTATAAGTTTGCAGACATCATTACTATTACTATCGTTATTTTTATCATACACCAAGAGTACTACTCTCGAAGAGGCAGATTTACGGATAGCAGGACTACTCACAACAGTTTTACCGGTCTTGACAATAGTACTTGACAACAATTCAACATATGAAATTTCTTGCCACGATAAAAAACCACTGTTAACTGCTAACTAAATAACAGAAATTAACAAAAATGCAGTGGCTAAAAATGACATGCTGTGGAATGACCAATGGCTCTCGGTTCTTTTCAGTGATGATAAGAAAATTTGGATGGGCCAAATTAATGGGCTCATTAATGACACGATAATAGAAATGAGGTGCACAGTTTATTCAGAAAAGAACAGGATGATGGTTTTTTATAAGGTGGGAGTGCTTTGGATTTGATGTTTTATCATGTTGTTATAAAGAAAAAGATAACATATTGTTTATTGGATAAAAATATTGAACAGTTTTTATTGTATTTTCCAACAGTACAATACCAGTAGTTATTGTTTACATTCAACAGGAAAGTGGCTCAAAAATCATATTATTGATGTTTTGAAGTAGGAAGCAAGCTGCCCGAACATAACTTCAATTCAGAATTTGTCAGGCATTCTTGCTCAAAAAATTTACGCTAATTACATATTATATTACGACGATTTCGAAGCTTAAACAATAAATCATCGAGTTCTCGTTTCGGATGGACCAGGAAACTTTCGTAATTTAATTAAATCAATGTCTAAGATTATTTTTCAAGTCATTAAGCATAATAGTAGTTCTAATTCATATGAAATTAATTTTAATCAATTTATGTTATGAACTCTTGCACAAGGATTGAATTTATATATAACAATTATATATTACTTTGTGCTGTGCTATAAATAAAAATTAGAGTCTACTTGCATTGTTAATTAATTAACAAATACTTAATGATTGAAAAAAGTAAAAGCATATTGATTATCTTATATTTTTGAGACACGCTGTATTATTTGTTTACGCACACTCGAACTTTTTTAAGCTTTTACTCTCATTCTATGCAAAAAAAGTTTGCCATCTTGTTTAGGTACGCGGTAAATTAACAATATAACCTCATGAAAAATGAAAAAAATAACACTACTTTTAAAATAATATTTAAATTTTTATTTCATCACATGGACATATTGCTTTTTCAACTATGAATTAAAATACATGCAAATTATGAAAGTTATACTTAATATTCTGGGCAAAGCAAATTGGATATTTTATCTTTAGCCGACAGACTCTTCAGTAATTAGCACATTTATAACGCAGTACAAACAATGTAATGTCAGCAATTTGATCATCTCTGCATAAATAACCAAACTTTATATTTCATTATTTGTTTTCTTCTAGGTCCAGCTGAAAAATCTATCACAGATTTTGGAAAATGATAAACCCATTTGAGACAAGTTGCTGTAATGATTAGTTTTTTCTTTATCATTGTTTCCGTCAGAACTTAATTTTTTCTGTTTAGATATAATCATAGTCGGCAAGACTTGAAAAATCATTTTTTACACAAGATAATAGGCCAGTGTTCTTTTCCTTTTCTGGCAAACACTTTTCTCTGTTTCGTGTCTACAGCATCTCTCATGTATATTGTATATTAGATGGAGATTGACGAAAATCTAGAAATGGCAAATATATCCTTCATTATTTCTATGATGTTTCTTTATTCTTTATTTAACAAAATTACAGGCGATGTCTTTTGACAATGATGGCTGCCCTTTATAACAAATTTATAACGAACCTCACGAAAATACAATCATGAAAAGTGACACAAACTTTCTAGCTTTTTCAAAATTCATGCTCTAAGTACTTCTTCCAGAAACTTCCGAATGATAATGATTATGATAATTATTATTATTATTATTTTATACATTACTCTATTTTACATAATACGTTCATGATGCTTATCATAACATAACGCGTGCAAGAAAATTCATGAATTCAACAATGTCCAATAATGTTTTACGCACGCTGGGTGAAGCCTCTGCAACCCAGTTCTTGCATGTAGAGTTACGTTTTCCCAGAACAAATTTTACTCTAAATTGCTCCTTGAATTCTTTTTCTGTGTAAGTTTGATTAATAAGAGTGTTTTGTTGGTATATTAAACGATATAATTCGTCTTTAGTGATGTCAGCATGTACAGAATATATAACTAAGTGTGGCCATCTCTTTTTTGGTCGATGAGTAGTCAGTTCTGGCAATTTCTCTTCAATTGTTCTTTCCAGGATATTTGCGTCATTACAGCCGTTTAACTCAACTGCCAGTCCACCTTGTCCTATTTTCCTCATCCTGTCAATTCCAATATGTAAATCAGAAGGTCTCAGATTTTTTCGTATAAGTTTGCAGACATCATCACTATTACAATCGTTATTTTTATCATACACCAAGAGTACTACTCTCAAAGAGGCAGATTTACGGATAGCAGGACTACTCATAACAGTTTTACCGGTCTTGACAATAGTACTAAATAATGGTGGAGCAGTAATATATTTGTTCGTTGTGTCCTCAATTTCGTTGAGTTTTTTGAGAACAGTTTTTTGAGTTTCAATATCATTACCAGGAGAGCAATATTGGGATATTTTCTCATCAATATTATCTAATTTTTGCAAAACTGCTTTTTGAACATCTAGAAAAGTCTGTGTGGATAACAATTGGCTCATTTCTTGGACAACTGTATCCAATTTCTCTAGCTTTCCAAATTTTTCAGTCAATGTTCCATTCACCTCTTGTGAGCCCTCTAAATCTAAAGCCTTCGTAACATTCTCCTTGATAGAAGATGAGGAAAGTCTAACCTCATGTGTATTAGGCGATTCTAACTTTTTGAAGGTAGTCTCAGCCAAATTAATTACCTTTTCAAACTGATCAACAACATATTGCATATGTGTTCCTGTATGGAGTCTTGCTTTCTTATTATTTGAAGCATACTTTTTAATTTCCTCTAAAATGCCATAAGCATTCATGCAGAAACCTTCCATAATAGCTGATCCCATTTTATAAACTTAGATGTAAGATAAAAAAGTAATAAAATATAATAATCTTTAAAAATGCAATTAAAATTAATACTGATAAATAATTCCCAATTTCAAACCTCTAAAAGTCAGGGCACATATACACAACAGCCAAGCTCTGGATAACCCAGACAGATCATCAGCAGAGATTATTGTCCTCATCATAAAACAAACATAAACAGTTGCCACAGCATATTTGTCTACCAGCTAGAGACAAGTAAAAGCCTCACTACAGACTCCTGTCTCTTCCCATAGCATTGGCAACCAACTACTGAGAGAAATTTACATACACATGCCTTTTAAGTGTTCTTATATATACTGTATATATAAAAATATGGTGAATTACTTTTGGTAAGAGCTTTTTAGTAGTTTTACCAAAAAGTAAAATTGTAAAATATTGTGTAATCACTGGTTTTATGTACTATTAGATGTAATAATCTATGCTGGCTTTATGAAATTTTATATTATCAGATGTTAAATTATAATTTCTTTAAAAGTAAAATTAAAGATAAAGTCTGTTTAAAAAGGAATCACCATTTCTTCACTTTCAATGTTCCAGAATACAAACTTTTGACAACCGACCTTTCTCTGTAGGCTACTTGGCAATCAAAATTAAAACTTCCTTTAATTAAAACCACAGAATAAAATATCCAATTAAAAACACAAGTTTAAAAATCGGAACTGGCGATGCCACGAACATCTTGTTTCCTTCCACCCTTACTACTTGGGGATGGTAGAGCTTTATATCTACTAGAAATAGGTAATGTTCAACTAGCCTACAGAGAAAGGTCAACCATCAAAAGTTTGTATTCCAAAACATTGAAAGTGAATAAATGGTGGTCCCTTCTTAAACAAACTTTATCTTCAATTTTATTTTTAAACATAATTGCCATCCAATGGAATTCCACAATTATAAATTATAATTTCTTTATAATTTAACATCTGATAAATGGGTTATATATTAATATATTATTTGATTGTACATGGTATGATACATTTTTATATCGGAATATAACAATATAACAATGTAACTTGTGTTCTTAACCATTAAATTTAATTTAATTGACAGAATTCAATTAACCTGAAGCTGGTCTTTAAATAAGATCAAAAACGTTTCTTATTAAATAGTTTTGCTGCTAAAGATTGTGATTGTGTTCATCAAAAAACTGTTTACAAGATCTGAATTCATATTTATCACGTTCAATACCTNTTCGTGTCTATATTTCCTGTAAAAGTACATTACTTTCAGTGTTTAATGGCTGCATTTAGGAGTTTTCAGTTTTGTGTTTAAAACTATTTCATAGTTCTAGTTAGTTTACGTACGAATAGTGCCGAATTGTAGACTTAATGTTAACAAACACTGTTATTTATGAAAATTAAGCTAATACGATAAGTATTACTATTACTTTGTATATTACTTGTGAGCGTTTTAAGTATTAATAAATACAGAAGACCTCTATAAAATGGGTTCATTTAGTTCGGTATCATATATGACGGAGAAAAAATTGCGACCATATTCGTATAAACACGCTAAAAGAGACTCAGTAAAACGTAATCGCCAACTCGTGTTAAAACAGGATTGGTCGAATCAAGACAAATACCGGAAATTGCACAAACCATTGAGTTTAAATGAGCACCGGACCTGCTAAAAACTATTTAATGTTTAACGTACATAAAAATTATATTTATATTAATGATGTCTCCAAAGTTCAGCAAATTTTTTGCAAAAAAAATAATTTATCAGGAAGCACGCAAGCGCTATTCGATGCACCGGTCCACGACGAAAACAAGCTTCAGCAATGGCGTCGTCGAATAGTGCACAGTCTGTAGGTAATCTTACAATTTTTTGTTTATAGCATATTTTATATGGACCATTCCTAAAAAATTATACGTATTTTGGAAATGTTGAGTCGAATAATTCTAGAATCAATTTATTTTATGGTAGAAAACCTTTCAAACAGCCGTAGTCCGTAAACTGTCCACGTGCCGGGCTGTGATTGGCTCATGTATTTAAGGACTTGTATAAAATGAATTTCATAAAAACCGGAACGTATCTACCGTGTCATAGGGGGGTCGACTGTATATGCTTATCAATACTTAAAACGAATCAAAATTATATTCAAGATGTAGTATACGTTATATGTTCCCTCATGCTGTGTGTGGCTAATATAAATGTGATAAAAGTGTTGTAATCGAAAGAAGAATGCCTGTAACTTAGACGTGGCTCATGGATATGAAATAAATAAAAATCTATAGGTACTAAGTTTGCAAAATTATAAACTCGCACATACCTTTAACTTGAATAATGTTGATAAATTCGAAGAGAAAAATTTTTCCATAGAAATAAAATTGTCGTACATCTGAAAATACAGACAAAAATATTAGACTTACATTCAGAACAATTAACAATACGAAAAGTTATGTAATATAATTAAAATTGTTTAAATATAACGTATAGCTAATTTTATTTTCTTCAACTTGCTTTTATTATAATTTTATTAATAATATCTATCGATTTTATACGTTTGTATTGTTGCTAATATTTCAGCTATAATTATATTATTTTACAGTAAATTATGAAGTTATTTTCAAGTATAGTATTAAAAAGTTTTAAATATAACTAGTGTAATATCATATATGAACCGCTAGTGCCCCACTTAATAAGGTCGATGTAGGTTAAACATCTAGAATGACAAGCTTTACCGAAGGCCATCCGCGTCAGGTTTTCCTAACGTGTATTACTTAACATCACTCAGTATCTTATACAAAATCACCCTGTTTGTTAGATGACAATTTATAGCAGTACTTATAACATTAATACAAACCTATCACTTTTTTGTTTTGTATTACTAAGAAAGTGTTATTTGAATACACATTAAAAGCAAAACTGTTAATAGGCGAGGCACAATATTCGGCATATCTGAGATTTTCATAAATTGTAAATCTGAAAAAATAGTTCCAGGATTTCTTTTTTGTAATAGATTATTTGTCATGAAAGTGGAAGGATGACAAGTCAAACTCTATAAACATCCTGCCATTTGGAATGACAGCCATTCCATTTGATATTTATTTGAATTAGTTAACATTAGTATTAAAATTATAATTACCTAACCATAGTGTCAGCTAACAGAACTGATTGCTTATTTCCTACAACTAAAATTATGTACACAGCAAAATATTACACTGTATTGTAAGTTATTCTTAACATTTTAAATAAAATATTTCTAAAAAACTACTTTGAAAATTTTGAGAGAATTTTTTCCCATAAGAAAGCATAAATTTTAAAATTGCATAGAAATGCTTATGCTTTTCCTATGAGAAATCTAAGAACTCACTACCAGCTTTACAGAATGTTAAGTAGTTTAATTAATACTAAAAATTTATACGAACGAATGAGGTAAGAACAGACAACCTCCAAGAAAGTATTATAAAAGCACTCAAAGAGAGACCAGAAATACAGTTGATGATAACACGTGTATAAAAGTTTATTGATACAAATAATCCCGCATACAACAAGAAACAAATAATATAAAGCAAATGAGTATATATAAATGGTATAAACACATTCCATTGTTCATTAAGAGCTTGGAAGAATTCCCAAAGTTCGATGTGTTTAACAAATGTATCTTCTAATTCTTCCTTTAGAAAACGACTTCTCAATTTCATTTCAGTTAATTCGTCGGCCAGTTTCATTAATCTTTTTCCTATGAAGATTAATGAAACTGCAAATATTAAAATAATGTAGCAGATTTGGCCCACGTAATAAATGTACAATACTGTATGAAATAATGTACAAATTAACGCTTCTGTGTCTGTTCCGTTTTGCCTTTTAATTTCCGTATAAAAAGAAAAACAGGAAATGGAGGTAGCTATAGAAATTATTCCCACAATGCCTAGAAAGTACAGCAAGAAATACTTTTGTAATTTTTCAATTATACCCATTTCACACTGATAACCGGTTTTTACACAATGAAATGAAATTTTCTTTCTCTTTAGCATAGTATATTGTCCGGCAAAATACTCTGCTGAAACCAGTGATACTACTGCTGTTGATAATTCGTAATCATTAAAAATATGAAGAATACGTAAAGCGTACATATCAGGATTGTATATTCTATACGTGCATAAAAATACCACAGTCCAATAATATATTTCAATTAAATTATTATAGATTTTATATAAAGAACGTGGTATAGTCACTTTTTGTTTATCTGTTTCTTCTTTGATGCACTGGCAAGGAATGAAAAGGTCCAGACCAAATAATTTTGCAGAATTTAATATAGGGAAAATGATGTAGGATAAGCACGAAGAACAATGAAATAACGGTGGCATTTTTAAAGAATTGAAAGGTTTCTTTCCTAGTAATTTTCGTTTAAGCTTCCTTTTTATTCATTTGCTCTGAATATATAAAACAAGTTATTTATACTTGTATTTTCGTTGCTAAGTGATAGTTCTACTACACTTCTCATTTACTACTTGAATGACCTATTACTTAAATGATTGTAAAAGCCTTACTGTCCTTTTAAATTCTAATATTATTGTTAATTGTCCTCTTGGACTTTACTTATTAATAGGACTTAATACTGGTGTTTAAAGATTGACACAGCAATCTTTAAACACCAGTATTACTTAAATGGCTCGTCTATAAGTGCATTAATGCCATTTAGAAGCTGGAAAGCTTATTCTTAATCACAAATAAATTTTAAGAATTTTGAAAGCCTTTTAAAATTTATGTAATACTATAATGGGATGAAACTTAATGCATTATTACAGGATGAAGCAATCTTTCTCTTAAAATTTAAAAAAGTCTTTTATATTTTTTATGTAAAAATTAATTTTTTTCGCAAAATAATTTACGCATTTTTATGATTATGAGGGATTAAAAAGAAGTATTGAAGTTGAAAAAACTATTTAAGTCCAATGTTAATTTTTTCTGTTGGATATGTGCATGTATGTTCTATAATTGATGAGTAATTTTAGTGTTTCTTATATGCCATCATGGTATATATAATTTTCCGATTTCTAAATAAATAATGAATTTAAATGGTAGACTGTTCGGAAACAAAAAAAATTTCGAACTGTTTTAAGTTGAAAAATAAAATACATTTGTAGTAAACATATTGTAATATACGGAAGGAAGGAAACTTCTTGTAATTTATAATTAAATTAAAATAAACAACGAAAGAGAATTTTACTTTCCTGGCTGTTATATATAATAGAGGGTCAGTATGGAAATCGGTCAGATAATTACTCTTTAAAACTTTTATATTTTTGGACTTAAGACACCTTGTAACGTCAAGAAGTGCTAAAAAAACCTCGAGAGAATTTTATGTATATTTAAATATTAGTGTGTCTATCTAGTGTATTTCAATACTTGGACTAAGAGTTATTATTGTCTCTTTAATATATTTCAATTTATCTCTTTAACCTTACATAGAAAAGAAGTAAAAATTCGTTGGAAAAGCTTGCTTTTGTAGCATTCACTTTTGCTTAAGTAAAAGTTTTCTCATTGGAGAAACAGTTTATTATTTTTTCTTGTTTTACCTCTTACTCTTCGTGGTTCAGAAAAAATACGAGCAGTTGTCTGGGGAACTCTGTCTAACACAACGACTCAAACATATAAAGAAACGACTCAAACATATAAAGAAATCTTAACGAATTAATGTGGCGTCACGGAAAAATTTGAATTTTGTGCAAGAATTTGATACCCAACACAAATTAGTATTTGGATTTGCTTATTTTGATATTTTTTGGACGACAGAATTTTATTGTTACGAATTTTATTCCCTCGAATTTCATTATTCTATGAAATATTTACTTTGTTTTAACATAATTTTTGGTTGTCTGCTATATTCACTAGCATTTACGGTAATTACACTTTGTGCTCGGTAATAACTTGTGTTTTTTAAATTTATTTATTGTTATTCTTTTGCAGATAGATTATACGTTTCAAGACATCAGACAGTTTGCAGGATGTGACATTGAATATAAAAAGTTTTTGTGATTATTTTAAAAATTCGTTTAATATTGTAATATTTCTTTCAGATTTTAAATTTAATGAAAGAATTGGGAAAAGTCTCTCTCTGTCTTTCGATTGTCGACGTTTTCCTCGTATATAAATCAGTTTTTTTTAAAGGTTTTATCATATTTGATAAAACACACTTAAAAGCTTATTCCAAATGCATTTTATAACAATTTAACTTTATTTTTCAGATGAAAAAACATTACGGTATTTACAATTATAAAGATTTTTCTAATAATATACTAAATAATTTCAGTTATCTCAGTGAACTTGCCTGTTTTACAGTATATACTCTTTATCAGTGTTACCTAAATTAATCAAAAAATAAAAATTTCTAAAATACAATTCCTGTAAAATGTGAAAGAAAAAGAAACAAACATTTCATATATAATATTTATGTAAAAAGTTTAAAAAGAATAAATTTAATAGATAATAACAAACGTTTACTGATAATGTGAGATCAGCCGGGGTTACGGAGTAAGTAGTACTCATGTAACACTTAAAGCTTATCAAAAGGCAAAGAAAAGTCTCACATATATATAACATCCGAAAAAGTAATAAGAAAAAAGTATAACATAAAAATATTTAAAAAGTTTATTGTAGAGAAATACATAAATAGTTTTTTCAATAAACTAATTACCTCAGCGATGTGTACGCGGTGTACTAACTCTGTAGTCTTTCTATGCTGAGTACACATTATATGCGATAAAATAATTAGCGCTTACAATATATAATAATTGTGTTCCAAAAATAAATAGATTATGAAAATGAAATCTTTCTTGTTACCTATTTTCTAATTGTTATAATTTAGGTATGCCTCTAAAATTGAATTATAACTTCAAGTGTGCTGTTAAACTATTGAAAATTTACACAAATTGTTTTCATTATTTAAAAGAAAAACTGTCTCAGTTTCATTTTCTAATGATTAATTTAAGATAAAAATTATTTTGCATTTAACAAAAGACAAAAGAAGCGATTATTTTGATAAGTAAGGTAATATACAAGCTCAAAGTTCATTCCTTTTTTTGAGTAACTTTTCACTCGAAAGACGTGGATTTAGTATATTAGAAAGGAAGAAATATAAAATATTCATAAATAGAAATATTTAATTACTTGTCGACCATGTAAAATTGTCAAACGATGAAGTAAATATCCTTTCAAATTAAGTTTTTGATATAAAGTGTGTTCGTTAAGTTATGGCAACCCAACACTTGAGCGATCTGCCTATGGCAGGGGTCGGCAACCTGCGGCTCGCGCGCCACATGCGGCTCTTTGGATGTGAAGCTGCGGCTCTTTAGTTCCATACGCAAATATTATTTATTTTATAAAAAAAAAAAGATATTTAAAAACCGTTCTGAATCGGTTAATGAAGATTCGGCACCGATTCTATCTCTCAGCCATTTGTACTCGCTTTTCATCGCACCCCTCCCCCGTGACACGCGTCGTCACTGTCGTCAGTCCGTCGGAAGCTCTCGAATGACGCCGTCGTCGGATGTTTCTATTATCTAATTTGTTGTGAAAAACACTACTTATATATGAATAAATAGATATTTTTTCTTATGAATAAATAGATTAGTTTTTTTTATCAAAAAACTTTATTTATGCGAGTACTATTTATTGTTGGCAAGAAAAAATTTTGTGGCTC
>NW_019385589.1:146234-207497 GCF_000671375.1 Centruroides sculpturatus
TATGCCTTGACTTTAGAACATTAATAAATTAAATATTTTAATAACTAGACATTTAATTCATTATAAAATATGAAATAATTTATTTTTTTTTTCATTTCAGATTCATTTTACTTTGTATAAATTTTATATTTTTAATCATTTTATAAAATTAGAATAAGTATGCAACCACAAAGTCCTCAATATCATCATAATCTTCAGGTATGATGTCTTTAATTCATTTTAAATGTTAAAATTTATTAAAACGTCATCTATTGATATAAATTGAGACCCACGTCTAGTTATTTACTGACTAAATTTTTAAAAAATAAACAATCTCTCGTTGGTTTTGTTTGTTTGTGTTATAATGATAAGATGTTTAAATTTGATTTGTTTCTGTAAATAAACTTTTTAAAGTTTATATAAAATTGTTTTTCTTAATTTAGTATCTAGACTTGTTTACAAAAAAAGTTACAATGCTTAGATTTAATTAACCTTACTGTATTTATGAGAAATAATTATATATATTTTAGATGTCTTTTATATTTTTAGTGGCTTTATATAACGATAAAAATATTTTAAAGCGTCATTATTTATAGATGTAAATTGAGATATAGACTTATCCTTCAGACGAGAACACCTGTTCGGCAGGTGATTTAAACAAAAACTTATGATTTTCAAGATTGATTCCTTTAAATTCCACTTTAATAATGACTGGTGTTGCCACGATCTAAGCCATCTTTTGAATTAACTTATCTCGAATGTAAAAAAACAAATTGACGTCTTAAATATTCAAAATATCTGCTATAATCACAGCCACTTTATTCTTGTAAATGTTATAAATTAATATATAAAAGCTACGAATTTATATCTTATATACACGCTCAGATTATTTTTTAGAATAAGGTTTATATTGTAGTACGTTAGAAAATCCAAGCGTAGAAATGAAACATACAAAAATTAATTTACAAAATAAGAGACTTGTAACATCATGCTCCATTAATGAAGTTCGAAATTAAATTTTTACTGAGCTAAAATAAAAATAAAATAAATCACAAATTATATAACTCGGTTGCAAATTATATATATTTAATATTAATAATATATAATATGTTTGCAAGAATTATTTTAATGTAATAATTAATTAAACTCTGTAAGTACTGTACATACTGTATGTATTCTTAATTAAAATGTTGCATTGATCAATATTAAATTTAACTATTAGATGAAATAAAGTTGAAAATTATTGGTAAGTGATCAGTCATTAAACTAATATAAATTTCATTAATATTCACCTTCTCAAGAATAATATATTTTAGCATTTTTTAAAATAATTTCTAACTATAAAGTGCCACTCAAAATTTTAATTTTTTAAATTATTTATATATTATTTATTATATTAAGTTGACGTTGATTGAATTATAATTTGTGCTGTTATTTGACTTCGAATTTATAAGTTGACTGAAGCTGACAAGTCTCGGTTAGTTTATAAATTTTCCAGTAGCTGTTATATATCATTCATTTAAAACACAGAACAACAGTAATTGTATCTTTTAAGTATTTTTGAATAAAAAATTTATTTTGCACATAAATTTCTAGCATTTTCTGTTAGCCATTTCGTGTTTTTAATAAGGTTATTGTACTTTTTTTCGTGTTCTCTTAAGCATGATAAAATCATGAATATTTATGAAGTTATTATCTTCCTCACGAACTTTTTCACATTAAATTTGCAATATTGGGTGTTTAATTTGAATAACTTTCTTAAACAAAAACTTTATTATCTAACAAAATTTATCTAAAGCCTCATATCTTATTAAAAGAAAATGTGACGATAAAAATTTTATTATTGATTAAAATATATTTCCATTTTGCCTCTTATTTTCTATTATTAGAGTCGTTAATATGGCAAAAGATATTATGATTATTCCCATTAATCACGCTTCAATATTTAAATTATTTTCAAAGTTAAACATTAAACTATTCTGTAAATTATTTTGTAGTTTTTTTAAGAGTTTTATTATATATAAGATAATCGTTTAATTCTTTGTGTACAGGGAACACCGCCACCTTATCCACAAAAGGAACAGTTTATTTACTACCCGTCTACACCTGCATCTCCAGGCTTGTTTTATCCTACTCCGCCTCCTCCTACCGTTTCTCCTCCTTATCCTTTACAGTATCCTTACGGTCAGACCGTGTAAGTACTTATATTAAACTAAATAAATATATAAATTAAAAATAATCTTACTTGAAACAAAATCGACTTGACCCTTGCCACGCATTAATGCAATTCACGAATTAACAAACTTATATATATACAATGATAATTTATCTGGAAAAAATTTTATCTTTATGTACCGTACACGTACGTAATAATAATTTATATGACAGGTACAACAGCGGAGCAACGTTTAGACGTTTCACATACGTATTTTTATGTTAGTTCGAAAACATTCACTTTTCTCTTGATGGTACAACATTTCGTTTATACAACTAAATTCATTACGAGTTTCATTTATACGTCATTTCCTTTCTGATGAAGATAATAATAATATTGCAATATTCTTTTAAAAACTGCACTCAAAATTTCTAGAACATATTCTTTGCTCTATCGTCGCATTCTCAGAATTTAATGGTATAAAATTGATTCAATCAGATTATCTCTTGCAGAAATGATTAGCATTAGGTTATTGCTAATAAGAGTGAACCGGTCACAACGTTTGTTATATTCTATAACAGTAAAAGAATTCATAAGCGTTTTTTGTTTTATCACAGCAACTTTCCAATGTAAATTATTAACCATTCTAACATAAAATTCCAAATGGTTCTTAATGGATATTCTAAACCTTAAAAAGCAATAATAATGTATTTAGGAGGTTGATACCACCTGTTGACAATGGCATTCGTCTTGAACAGATGAAAATCATTTTGGAATTTTTTGCTTTTCATAGGATATGTGAATTATGCCAACTCAATCACTATAACTTCGAAAATAAACACGATACTCCTATGTTTAATAAAAATGCACAGTAAAATATATTGTATTGCTTATTTTGGCATAAAAGCTATTAGTTCTTGAATTCTGTGGTGCATCTTGAGTAAATTTCGATAAGTTCCTATAGGTAAAAAGTTTGATTCGTATTACTTTATGTAATATGTTAAACGTTTGAAACACAATATGTAAATTGTATTACAGCAAATTTGCAAAAGTTATTTGTAAAATATTATTTAGAATATTTATAATTTTTATTTATAATGTCTGTTTAAAATTAAACTTAACAGATTTTAATTTTTTTTTTTACATTTAGAATTTTGCGAGAACACTCCCGGAATGGCTTAATGGAGAAGTGTTGGCTCTTAGCTTGCTGCTATCCTTTGCTGTTTTGCTTAAGTCCCTGCTGTTGTTGCTACGACTGTTTTGACTAACTACAGTTTATTTTTATCATAAGTACATTTTTTATTTTTATCATCATCTCTTTCGATGACAGGTATATTCCACGACAGAATATTTTATGATAAAACTCGTACATTAATTAAAAACGCGTCAAAATTTTTGAAGCTAAGTGGTGGTGAATTAAAATTTAACAAAAAAATACAAGTAAAAACGTTACATCTGATTTAAAAATTCATGTAATAATATATATATATTTTTTATTCTATTTTAATGATGCCACAAGTAATATTACAGCACATGATTAATTCTCGAGTTTGACACTTAAAAATGAATGATACATTCGGATAAAATGATTTCCCGTTTGATAAAGAACATAAATATGCTACTATATATGTCGATATCCGCGTCACGATTCATAAAACATGAATAACTTCAAATACGACTTATAACATTCGAGAGATTTCAGTGAAACGGCGACTCGCCCCACTGCCACATGTTAAGTATGATAGCTGATAACATTAATAGTAAGGAAAGCCTCCAAGAGATGGCGGAGTTGCAACCGTCAGTAGAACATGTGTAAATGCAAGAACGATATTCCCTCTCGTCACCTGGCCTCTGCACGTATTCACAATAGTCACCATGATCACGTGACGAACAGAACCTCTTAGTTCCTATCTCACCTGCACAAAAAAAAAGACAATATACGTCTTAACGTATTTTACTACACGACTTTTTCGAAGATAGAATAAATGTTAATATATCTCACAAACAAGACATTAATTATAGGTTATATAAATACGTTTTATAATTATTTAAAAGAGTATAAATTTTGATAAATTAATTTAATTAAAAATTACTTAGAAATGTTATTGTTTAACAGTATAGTTAATGGCCAAATAAAGTAGAAAATATGTAGTTAATCTTTTCAAGAAATACTTTGTTAACAATCCCTAAAGACATTCCAATTACTTTTAATTGTCTGTAGTTTTTATGTTGTTACTCTGTTGTCTTAATCGTTTTCAATGGTATAAGATGTGTAAAAACTAAACTGTATAAAGGCTTAGAAGTGTATACATTCCAAACTACAGTTATAATTCAAAATAGCTATTTATATAAAGATTATTCTTTATATACACTATAATGTGTGATTTTTATATTATAAATTATAAAAAATTGTTAACAAAAGCATTTTTTGTAAAGATTAACTAAATAATATCCAGTTTATTATAATTTTCTACATAAAGAAATGTATAATCTATACAAATACTGATTTATATTTACATCGAGATTTAAATAAGTGTAAAAATGTGCTTAGATAGCTAGATAAATAGAAAATTTGCATTTCGAATACATATGTTTTTGTATTTATATCATAAAAATTTAGATAGATATTTTTACAAAATGACAACAATATATCGCGTGAAATATGACAGGAAATCGGATATAACCCGCTCGACAGACAGAATTACGTTGTAATATTTTTTTCTACTCACCCTCGAACATTCCTGTAGCTTTGATGCAATATTGAGCTTCGAATACGTCAGAACAACTTTCGGGTTGTAAATTAGCATTTTCGTGATCGAACCTTTCGGAACAGTGCAAATGTGTCTTCGATTCGCATCGATAACACTTTATACACGACACTGCGACCAATAAAAAATAATATTTAAAAAAATATATATATACAGCAATGAAATCTATTAAATTTGACAGAGTAAAATTACGTTTGGTGCAAGTTCTAAAACCTCTAAAAACTGTTTTACATTACAATCATTTTTTGTAAATTATAAGACCATTTTTTTTACTTTAAAAGGAATTGCTTTTGACACGTGTTTCTATTTAAAAACTTTTATAATTTTTTTCTTTTTGTAAGTAAAAGGAATTCTTGTACTTTTTATCAAGAATTAAGTCTGATACTATTTACCAATAATTGAAAACTAAATTTAGTATCAGACTTAATTTAGTTGGCAATTAACATAATATACGATATAGGTTAGTCGTTACTATAGTGATGCTATGTTGTCAGTTTCGTTTCATTCAGTTCATTGAACTTCAGTTACGTTCACGTGTTTCCAATAAACATGAATGAATCGCGTAACCGTTATTCGTAAATTAGAATATCGATTCTACCACATCTTCAATTATTTGTGTATAGTTCATAAATTAACATATAAAAACATCACTCGACAATCATCCTATTTTCAATTAAAACGTCATCTTATACAGAGTGACCCAGATATCAGTTAATCATAAATATTTCGTTGCTTACAATTGTTCAAAATGAGAACTTTCTTGTTCAATGCATAATTTATACGACCTTTGTGATTCATTTTCACAAAGTACAGTACCTAGAAACCCACAATAAAGTGGTTAACTGATTTTTGGACCACCCTGCTTAATGAAGAGCTGAAAATCATTAATATAATAAACTTAGTATTTAATAACTATTTGATATAAAAACCTTTTTTAAGCTTATATTAATATATTTTAAAGAGTTGTTAGTGGATTTGCAATAAATATAGTCATTTGTTTCTAAAATTTTGTAAACTTGATGTTAAATTCATCAAAACGAGAGATTTTCTTAATCTTAAACTAAAAATAAACTTAATTGGTATATTAATTAACATATTTAACTGTTATTCTTAATAACATTTAACTTAGATGTTTACATTATCGCATTCTCCAGTCTTTGAATTTATTTTATATCATTAATAACTTAGTCTTTTAGGTTTGAATCGCTGTGTGAACAACATTGTAACATGGCACAGATTTTCTTGAATTAAAATGATTTATTTTAACATTAAATTTGGTCAGTGTCATCGAGACCAGATCGAAGAACAAGAGGAACACGAAAACAATTCGTAGAAATCGATTAATCACTTTAACCTAGAAAACGATTTTCGAAACATTTAAATCCTCCCAGCTTCATTTAGACAGTAAATTTCAGAGTTTAAGTGAAGACAGGGCAATGAAAAATGCTCGAAGGACTTTTTCAAACTATTTTTTGAATAATATTTTACCGATTAATTCGATACAATAAGGAATTTGATCATTTCAGAACAAGCTAAATCGCGTTTAAAATACTTTTATACCGAAATCTGATCTTTACGTTACTTTACGAATGCAAGATTTTAAGAAATCCCTTTGATAAAAAATAAATATTTGATAGTTTAATTGCGAGAGATCTGAAAATTCTGTGGATTAACGTTAATAAAATTCCTTTTATTTTTATACGAAAGCAACCATTTAGGCGCTGCTTTTATGATGGCATTCAGAAATTCTAAGTTATAAAATACTTTAACATAAAAATTTCATTTAACAAAGTGGTTGGTATTATTCGAGTTAGTTACAGAATGACATTCCAAATCAAAGCTTTAACGTTAGCTAGCGCAAATAACGTTTTAAACAAACATTAACCATCACTCGAACTAATTTGTACAGCAAAATAATTGTAGACATACGAAAAAGAAGCGCAAACATTTAAGGACAAAGTATAGTTTAAATATAAATATACTGTAGAATGATTTCTGAAAAATTTAAATCTAATTTTTACGTTAAAACTGAAGTTCTTGATATTAAAATTTTTATTTTAGTATTAAAATGACTTAAGAGATAACAAAAATATGATAAAATATTCGGTATTATAAATGATTCATTATTACTTGAATTTTAATGTGAAAAATCTATCAGATTATTGTTGAATCTTCCCGATAAAGACTTTTAGAGTAAAGGACTAAATTCTGAAACCATAAAATGCATACTGATTCTTGAGAATATATCATATAATTAGCACGGCCGTTTGTTTTACGCTCCAGACACAAAGAAATTCCGAAATTTAGTCGTTTATGTAAAAAAACGTAATGCGAGGAACATTAAAATTCATTTTATAACTGGTTTAAAAATCTGTTTTTAATTATTTTATTGAAATTGTGGATTTCGATAAGAGTCGAACCCCACATTTGTGATTAGCTTGGTTCCACTCATAGGTCTTAGTTATACATAAATAAATTACCATAATTTTTTTAAATTTATACGAGCAATTATTTATTATGACATCGTCATAATGCCAAGCTGCAATTTTTTATCATATTTTTAATTTATTTATTTTAAACCTACACTTAGTAGTGGCATGCCCCTGAACATCATACTTTTCCTTTAACAATGAGTCGTGCTGGTCATCTATCTAACACCTTTCAAAAGGAAAATTTTTGAATTGAAATAACATAACTTCTAGATTACATCGGAAGTTCGTATATAGTTAATCGGGACCTTCTGCTCCTAAGGTTTCCATATCTGGTCTTGGATTTCATCTATTTAACTCCATTCTTGATATTAAGGAAAGACGGACGGACGGACGGACGACAGTGGGCATTTATAGGTCTACATTATAGTCCAATTTTGCTATATGGTAATATAGTGTATTATAGTATATATATTCATTAAAAATTTTAATAAATATTGATACTAATCATCTACAAGAAATTTGTTATAAGATACATAGTGCGATTATTTTCATATAATTAAAATTAATATGTATTTATTTTTTAGAAAATACAAGGGAAGCGGCGCATCCACCGCTTCCAATGAGGCACGCCACTGAATTCTGGTCTCGTCTTTCATCCATCTAACTCCATTCTAGAGATTATAGATTAAGGAAAGACAATCAGATGACAGTATATAGAACTTTTTATAGGTCTACAATTTTTCAAGTTGCAGCCCAATGAAAAGTGTACACAAAAGATTACTTGTTCAGACTATCAGATAACAAAAAATTTAATCTTTTAAACGTGTAAATTGATGACAATACCGAAATTTTCGAAGGTATTTTTATATTCTATTAGATATTATGCATACTTATTAATTGTTTTCATCATAAATAAAATACGAATATGCGAGAACGGGGTCGGTTCCGCTATATCTCCCGTCTCACCGAGGATAGCCGTTATTTATCTAGAGAATCGGTAAGATTTCCAGAATCAGCAATATCTAGAATATGTTATTTGCGTTGTAACTCGCGAGTTAGTTCCTTCCCGAGTGGAGAAAGAATAATTAGAAACGTCGACTTCCGACACGTGAAGGAAGTCCGGCGGTCTTGCGGATAGACCAGTGAGACATCGCATTCGACCTATTATTTTCGGAGAAAGGAAGTTCCCTTTTCGACGTAGATAGATTATTTTATCAAATATAATTTAATTTCAAATTCAAATATTATTTTAACAAATCGTTAACTTTTTCCGCCCTGTGAGCGCTAAGTTCTGTTTTAGCAAGCCCATTATGGATTCGACCAGGACCAAATGAAGCAGCTGAGTGGTAAAGAGCGGTACCCTATATATCTGGGAAAAACAACTCTAAAAAAGTCCTGAGTATTTTTATTTTCGGATTCGATTTTGGGTCTCCCAGACCCAGATCTCAACATCATCGAGCATCCGACCGTCGTGTATATAAACATTTCCTCAGTAATCATGTCCAATGTTCCTCAATATTCTTTATTAATAAAATTATGCTGCTGAATTTTACAAATGAAATTATTTAAATATTTTTCTGATTAAATATATATATAAATAAATCGTTGAATTTTAATAATAACCTTTTTAAAATGAAAAAGATTGGGGCCGAACACGGATCGTTTAGAGAGAGACCGACTGGCTTTCACGTCGCCACTCCAGCAGTAATAGTGAGGTTGCGGCCGAAGTTTTCGTCGCTAAAACGTGAACGTCGAACGTCGAGCGCCGCTTACAGGATAGCGGCGCTCGACGTTCGACGTTCACGTTTTAGAGATGAAAACTTCGGCCGCAACCTCGCTAATATGTTTCCCTGTAGATGCGAGAGATAGGTATTTAGTGTGCGAAAAATTATTTCTGCACAGGAAATTGCCGGTTACACAATCAAAAATCAAAGCAAACGAGCTTAAAATTTTACTGCCTGTATACCATTTAGTAAGTTTTATGATAATATATACAGGTTTTTGGGTAAAGTATTGTTCAGTGTGTATATTATACCTATGGCTATTATGCGTATTTATTATTTAAACGCCTTTGCTCACGTTGAAAATCTACTTTCTTTCTATTTTTTGTACGTAAATATAATGCAAGCTTGAACCTAAATTTTTATTTTAATATTATTATAGCAACGAGAAAGAGTACTTACGGTACTTTATTATACGAATTAAAGAAACTTTGGTAAAAATTGTAATAAAAAAAGCGATTAGTTGAGTTTAGAGTTGATATAATAGAATGATCGTGAGTTTAAATATATTGAAATTTAAATGATATTATTTTTAACAATAGATATAATTTCTATGTCGAATAAAATTTCTTCTACTTACAGACATTTTGAATATTTTCACTTCTTTTCCTTTTAATTTTTCAACTTTATAAACTGTACTCGTGTAATACATGTTGCAGCTTGTCGTGTCACTGTCCTTGCACTGTACAAATAAATAAGCATTAGAAGTTAACATTTGAATTACGTATTAAATAATTGTTAAATTAGTGAATATTACTATTTCGAAATCAAAGTTAATACAGAAATGTGAGACTTTATTCGTTAAATCATAAATTAAGTACTATGATATGATAAACATTGAAATTAAATCAATACATAAAATTTTTGTGCACTCATCAACCCCACTAAATGGGAAAATACTAAAATATTATAGTATTTTCTCATAACTCGTGTGAAATTCTGAAAAAAGAAAACAATTTTATTAAATAACTACAAAAACTAAAATAAAATTATCCGTTAAAAAAGCTGCAAATTTTTAAAATTTTGTGAGGAAAAAAAATTAAACTCTTCCGCGAAAATATTCCTTTATCGCGAATCTTTATCGCGTTAAAGGAATTTTGACGAACATCTGACAGTTCGACTCATTAATACAACCCGTCACATGACACAAATCTTAAACCTCGATTGGAGGGGACTTACGAATAAAAAGGGCTAACTCCACAATTTCTTTTCCAACCGTTAAGCTAACATCTCCATGACTTCCCTAACATCCACATCACTTCCGAATCGCAGCTCAGTGATACATCGTAGTAAACAAATAGAGTTATTTCATCTTGAAATTTGTAAACTCTGTCTCTCGCCTCATGCAAAAATTATAGATACCTCATATCGCGATAATTAGCTAGTGTCAGGAATAACAGGAAGTTTGTACGAGCTTCCTGTCATCGAAAAAGAATCTATTCATTGAAAGAATGGGCGAAACGAGTCCGACACCACGAATAGGATAAGAGAATTATCTTTTTACCCTAGATTCCCGCACTTGTATCGTGGCCCTAATATTGTTATGATAATGCAACCATAATTTATTAAATTTTAAAGAAATGAATATGTATAATAATCCTAGCTTACATAATGCCACTGTTTATTAGTATCTGCAACGTGAAACTATACGTTATCTGTTTAAAGCATTGCATTTTCTATTATACCACCACTGGTCAAAAGTTTTAAACATTCTATAAATTTCTGCACCTCAATATTTAAAACGAAAATTTTAAAAATATTTTATGTCTGCTATTTGATTGATTATGAAAATGTTTACAGGATATGCTTATAGATATATAAGCATGTGATGAAAATTTTTCTTGTGAAGTTAGAGTTTAGAGTGTGGTGATGCAGCATAAACTATACATTGACTCTATACATGAACACAAGACAAAATGTTTGCCACCCGAAAAAACATTTAAGGAAACACTAACCGTATTTATCTGTTAGTGACGTGAAGATGAACCTGACGTAACAAATCCATTTTACGACCCTCTTTCGTTGCCAATATTTATTAGTTTCAACTATTTAACCAGTAATGAGAAATTTAGCTTAAAACATGTCATACGACGGTGTTTAAGATATCGCGGATAAATTACACTAGAATGCAATTGATTATAAATTTACAATTAAAATGATTAAAATTAAATCGACTTTAAAATCTCATAAAAATGAAAGAACAATAAAAAAGTAATGAGTACTTTCATAGTTTGTCCTTGTAAACACCAGAGAAATGTGAAAGTTTATGGCAGATTCCGCATTTTACTAGAGGACACTCATATGCCAAAACAGGAAATATGTTAAAAGACATTGTTCTTGTACAGATCATTACGTAACCATATGTTTTTATGATTGTGCCGATATCAACAAAAACCTTCTGTAATATTTTGCATATTCAGAAGATAAGCAACCTCTAATAAAACATTTGCTCTTCAGCATATGCGAAGTAACTGTTTCTGAAAACGACTTGAAACTCGACTTTTGTCTTATATTTGACACTGCATTCTAATAAATTCCTAAAATACTACGCTAATAAATTCCGAAAATACAAATTCAGTAAAATACAGGTAAAATTTCGATTTTCCACAGTAAATATTTTAAGTATATTATGGCCCATTCTCAAGGATCACTCCAAGTGATTAACTCTAATTGTTCGTCGTAAGTTCGGGCTCCGAGTATGCTGGCAAAGTAAAGTTTTTCGAATTTCATTTACGTTTGTAACATGTAAATAGGGTCCAGATTTCCACAGAATGTCCTCCAAGGAAGTATCTTCTCGGTTTAATCTAATCTTTCTAAAAAATTTAAACATATGAAGAGTAAAAAAAATATTACTTACTATCTTAACGTAAGTCTCTTCTACACGAACAAATACAGAATTTTTAATTTCTCCTCCCAGCACAAAACTTTGATTGTTATTTTCGTACATAAACCTCAGAAATATTTTATTATATATAAAGAAATTGTAGTGAAATTCCACAATATAATTCTTTTGGATTAACTTGCTTGATAATTCCCCTGAAAAATATAATATTTTCAATAATACATATAGAGGTATATATACAGTATGCAACAGATGAAAGTAACTTCGAATTGATAAAAATAGGTTGAAAAGTAATTAAAATTATTGCATAGATAAATATATATGTGGCCTATATAAAACAATATGAAGTTTTATTTATAAAATTAAATCACAAATTGAAACAAGGACGTGTTTGTATTATCGTGCTCTAAGCAAATTCCTTGTTTAACTATGTAAAAAATAGGCAATAGCCTAATACAAATACTGCTATTAAACAATATTCGAAAATTTTTTGCAGTTCAAATGTAATCAATTTTAGAATAAATATTGACGTATTGCGACAAAAAAGGCTACTACTCAACGTCTATTAAATAGTTATAACTATAAAAACGAATGGAATGAAGCAAAACTCATATTGAAACTAGACCTACACTCGTTATAATACAATTATCTATAGACTAATCTGAAAGATTTAAAGTATAGAAATATAAAAATATAGAAGGAAGTGAGTCTTCTCTTCTACTGTTGTATTCATTCACCGGGAAGAAAACAATTTTCCTTCACATTTATTAGCTTAAAGTCCATGTATTAGATGTTTCACCTGTGCAATACCATGCAAAACAGTTAAAACGTTTTTTGAGGATAAGCCAACCATTTAAAATCGTTCAAAATTTTAGTTACAATTAAAATGGCTAAAGGTATTGGAACAATATTTTAAAACTGTTTTTTGCAGATGATTACACAAGACAAACGTACAGATATAGATTCTTTCATATTTTTAAATTGTATTAACATTTAATTTGCATTTTAACAATGTAAAAATAATTTTATACATTGTTTAGTCTAAAGACTTATTTAGCATAGTTGCAGTATAGTATTGTTGAGGTGTTCCAACGTCATTTCTAATGTGAGTTCATCTGTTATCTGAAATTGTTACATTTCAAAACAATAATAAAAGGATAAGAAGAGTAACAGAAAATAAAAATTGTTGATTGTATTTAATTGTTTATACATTAACTTCTGTTGTTCAAATAGCGAAACGTAAGTGTATAAATTTGTACTATAAACGTAACTAAAATATTAAAGACGTTGAGTTTCTTTGGGAATGAAATTAATAAATATTATTCAGAAATGAATTTTACTTACATGCTTCGTCTTTAAAATTACCATACAAAATTACTACGCTTAAGAGTTTCAAGTGAAGAAGCGTCATATTTTCTCCTGTGTATAAAAAAATTCACAATATGAAGCTTTTACACTAAAAACAGTTCATAAACTTATATTTATATATAATATGAAATATATAGTATTTTCACGCATATTAAAGCTTGCTGTTATAAGAGAAGTACAACACGTAGATAACGACACAAAATTTTTACATATATGATCATGTACTTTTATGCGAGGGAATCGCGTATATCTATTTTAATTAATTTATTTTACATAAGTACATACATAAAACAATTTATCCATGATTGAAAATAATGAACGATAATCTTATATGTTGAAAACAGTAAAGATTTCTCTAAAAATTTACGAACGTTTACATTACATGTCATGAAATAATATATACAATAAGTTGTATATCAGTACGATTTAATTATTTTCAAAGAATGTTTTTGATGCAGTTAAACAGTACCTTAAAATTGAACCATTACGCGAAATTTCTCCCTGATGTTCCATTTCCATGGATACTGCGAAAAGATTTTCTAAAAATTCAGTGTAATAATTGTATACTTTTTCAATTATATAAATATAACGTCAATTATTTATACAATACAGTAATGTAATAATATAATATAATATATAATAACCGTTTATTAACTATCTTATTTAAATTTATTCGTAAAATGAATGAAATTTAAACAATTATTTTTTTCGAAAATACTGTTAAGTCTGTCACAAAATAATTTTTTTAAACGAGGCGAGAGAAAAAGACATTTTCTCTACCGTCCATCATATTATCACCTTGTTTTTCAACCCTTACACTCAGTAACTATTCTAATTTGGCAATGACTTAACTGGTCTTAACCTACTCCGAATCTTTGTTTGTTATACTTATCAACTGTAGATAGAATACTAACAAAAAAAAACGAAAGTTTTTTACTTTGATTACTTTAATTAACAGATGCTTTCTTCAATATCAAATTCGATCATAGATATAACAAGATATTTCTTATTAGATTTCCTGCTTTCTTCTTTGTTAGCCGTTGACAGTAGATAATATCTATTGTTTACGACCAAGTGTCTCGACGTTTTCTACGTCGACATTCGAAAGTACATTCGTTTTCACGAACTAATCATTTAAACGTGTACAGGTTTATTTCCAATAGTCACGAAACTTAAATCGTTTTAAAAACTCTCACAGAAACAATAATATAAAATGAGTAATTTTCAATAATAATTAAATTTTTCGTTTTAAGACAATAGAAAACTAATTTCTTTTAAGCGTAGATTAATTGCCAAATTTTAGGGTGAATATTAAAATGTCTGTATGCGGAAAATTTTTTCATATTTTAATAAAATTTTTGAATATACACATTGTAATGACATCATAAACAATTATTTTTATAGTTGTGCGGAAACGTAGAGTTGATATATGAAAAATTGATTACACGCAACAAGCAGGTTATTAACGAAGTAGTAGTAATTATTCATTACAATTCAAGTAATAGTAAATATAAATGTCTGAGACCCACTTTCTGATTTAAAACTGCATAACAGAGATCGATGAGAAATAATTAATTTTATTTTAAAAAAACATTTTGCCATTTAATTGCAAATTCTATTAGAACATATTTAAAGTTAACATATTAACAGACGTCTTAGTACGTCATACTGGTCCCATGTTTTATTTCTCTGTAATTATTTAAATATAAAATATAAATTAAGCATTAATATAGAATGCTTGAAGGATAATTTTTATTTCGATTTTTAATCAATTATACATTTCTACAAGAAAATACTTTTCGAATTCAATAAACAATCCAGCAACGAATGTGGCATAGTTGTTCGGCTGTTAATAATTTTATATTTTTAAAAATATCTTTCGTAATATTAAGCAAAATAAAAAAAATGGAGTGTAGCGTAATCTGTTATGAATTTTTGTTATATAAACTTTTTATATTTTTAATTATCATAACTGTCAAAAAGCTTAATTAAGAGAATAGGGGTGAGATTTATAAAAATGTATATGTTGATTATGAGTAAAATTTTCTTTTTCTCACACTTTTCGAGATATGACACATAACGTCTTTCTATCTCCTCACCCTCTTGATCTTTAACCACTAAAATTTAATACAATAAATGCCCTTCGAATACAAAAACCAAGTTTCACATGGAGATTTGCAGTACTTTTTGAGTTTAAGACCTTCTTAACCCCCAAAAGTAAAAAAAAATACCAGGAAAAAGTACATGAATAAGTCTGTGTTGAAATCTATTTCGCTTAATACCTCAGGATGCGGTGAGGATTAATATAAGAAATTTGGCACTGTATACGAAGGGCATTTGCAGATTTGCAGGAGACAAAGTGACACTTTGTCCATGGAGACATAGTGTCGTTTTCACCCGACAATGTACACTACACCTAGACAAAGTGTACTTCTTAACATTCCTATCACAAAAACTAGAATCAAACAATCCCGTTCTCTAAACACAATCGTCCAGGAAAATTGTTTATTGTTCGCCCTTTAGTAAACGTTCTAAAATATTATTTTAATTAAGTAGTTTTCGAAATGAACTTAATCTCATTTTCGCGTGTAAAAGTTCTGGTAGCGTTTTAATATTATATATTACATCCGAGACAGCAAATAATGAATCATAAATTATTTTTACTTTAAATAAATTAAAATATATTGAACAGATATTAAATATACCGTACTTGCACGAACTCACGAAATTGGCTCTAAATTATTTTCTGCATATATAATTATTATTATTCATTAAACATAACTTTTCTAGTATTGTGATTTATTTATTTATTAAATATCTGAATTATGGTTTTGCGTTGTATTGATTGATGGAATAATGCAATCAAATACTAATCGATTCTCATTTCGATAAGCTTAAATATCAATCAAATACACCTGATTGAAAGTCAATATAACTTAATTAGGTATTATAAATATAAAAACATAAAAAAATGAGTTAATACATAATACTGTATTATAAAATAAAAATTGCATTTACTGTATCTTATGGAAATTGGTCATATCCTCTCTGGCTGTTACAGAAAAAATTTGAGGTTGGTTTAGAAGTGAAGTCACTTTTAATAAACTCAGAAATTATCTCTATATCTGGTGTTATTTCTCTTCTCTTTTTTTTATTCTCCTAGTTTAGATTTTGGTTTACATAGTTGATGCTTTTATTTTTTCCTTGTTCTTAGGAGTGGTGTACAGACTGCAGACTATTTAAAACGTGTCTTCCAGATCTTCCATACGTGGCTTTCATGCTTAGTAAAAAGGTTTTTTCACATCAATCCACTTAGGCTTTGTTTCTCTTATCTTTTTGTTGGATGCCATGGTTTATGCTAAGCTACTACAGGGTGAACCTCTTTATTACAACAACTCTTACGTTCCGTTACGTATTTTATCTATCACCAACAGTTTTTAAATTTGTTATGGCAAATTATTTGATTTAAAAAATAAAAAATCACGAAAACCGAAACTGGCAACAATGCAACATTAGTATAAAAAAGTTACTAACAGTGATAAAACTAAATCAACGTATAAATTGAGTCAAAATTACCAAAATTTTACTTTACAACTATAATGTTTCGATTAGCAATACTGCCAGGACAATCTTCAATTTAATTATAACGTTCAGAAGCACATTTATTCATTTATTTCAGTAGTTCTCCTGTTTCAATATTGTCAATTTTCTTACGAGGAAGAGAGGGCTACGTTATTTTTCTTTTTTCTTTAACTGTAAACATTGGTTAATATGGATTTTGACAGGTCTACCGTTATACCAAGTAGTGAGTTTACGATGACATTGATCACGGTTCACTGAAGTAGCTATTGTAAAAATACACAAAACATACAGTACTTTCATAGATGTCAAATGCTCGGAATCTTTTCCTCATGATTTCATGTTGAAAAATAGCTATATTTTTCCTTTAATAGACGTGAAAAGTTTTTATTTTTCTTTTGCGTGAAGACACCAGGGAATGAATCACTTTTGTAAACACTTATATTTAATAAATAAATGACTACATTTTTCAAATATTAAAGTGGAATGCTTACAGATAAGTGTATATTATTATTTATTACAAAATACACGATTAATTGCACCCTCACATCTCATGCTTCTGTAGGTCAAGACTCAAAAGTATTACATAATGATTTTTTTTGATTTGGTTTAATTAAGTTATGGCAACGCAACACTTGAGCGATCTGGTTTGGCTGAGTGCCTTCCAGGAGGACTTTTAAGAGTAATTGGCCCACATTTAGGCTTTACGGACATGAAGAAAACTCGAAAAATTCCACGCGCAAACCTACGACCGAACTCCTAGTGTTTAGGAAACAGAACCGCTTGGCTACTGATAGGCCATATTTCATAACGATATGTTTTACTCGTTGTGGAAACAAATAGTTAGGTAAATCAAGTATATAAATACATTTTTTTTGTCAGCATAATTACAGCTATTGTAAATCTTGTGTAAACCTATAAATTTTATTTAATATTTTAGTAGAAGCAGATAATTAGATAATTTCTCCATATGCTTCCGTGCATGCCCGTATATCACATACAAGATGAGTGCGGATTCAAAAACAAAAAGAGAATTTATATATGATTGATTGTGAGAAAAGCTCACAAATTTACATAAAAAATAGCCCAAAAATTAACAGATTAGTATTTCGGCAACGATAATGTAATATATAACATATGGATGTAACATACGTTTATTGCGACAACAGGCGATCTGCCAAAGGAATAAAAGCTTCCTGGAAGAAATTTTAAATATCTATCACAATTTTAGTATTATAAACGTAAAGAAATCCGGTAAATTCCGCATGACTGCCGGTTAGTCGGGTGCTAAACCGCAGCTAATCATTAGTGTTCGCTGGTATTATTCACAAGCAACTGGAGCACTAAATGACATGGATATAAATTCTGAAAATATATATTATTTTATTTAATATTTTAGAATAGTTAAAAATTTTCAACAGATTATTTTAATTACCTTTATTGTCGTTATTTAAGCTGTATTGCGAAATTTTTATATATTCGGAATTAAAAAAATTAAACTGATCAGACACAGAAGCATTATTTGCTCAGTCAGCGTTGAAATCTTATATACTTGTGTCTTTTGCACAAATTTTATCACAAATATTTACAGATTCTTGTCAAAGTTTTATCTGAGTGAAGAGACAAATTCCACTCTCTGATGAATTAGCAAATACGAAGATAGAAAGTGATAAACTAAATATAAAATTAGAAACATTTATCAATGAATATGGAATTTATAATACTTAAACAACGAGCGAACGTGATAGGCGAATATATACAATAATGATGAAACAACACTTGGATATGTAATTAAGCCTTATAGTTTTTTGTGTACTAACTGTAATTGATTGCCTTGTACTTTTTGTTTTATGTATTCATACTTAATATATAAATGTTTGTAATACAGTAGACCTCCTATTACACTGAAGATAATTCCGTGTTATATGAGTTCTATGTTGTACGAGTCACTTAGATTTTACAAATACGTCAGCCGTTCACAGCCTGGCACACATATTTGTAAAATCTAAGTGACTCGTACAACATGGAATTCATATAACACGGAATTTTCTACAGTGTTATAGGGGGTCTACTGTATACAATTATTTTTAGTGTTATAACTACGGGTTGCATCATAATATACACGTTTATTTGTAATAAATATTAAAAGTTATGAATAGAAAACCAGTTTAACATAGAAACTTTTCCTGCAGGCACCCTTCTCGGCATATCGCTGATTTTTCAACACAGTTTTAAAAATATACTACAAGATTTTACTTTATTAATATTGAAAATACGGTATTTATATGGCAATTGTTTATATTGTTGTGAGTTTTCTCAGAGATTTAAAAATATGTTTTGTACAATTATCAACCTTTCAGTGTACAATACAGATGTTCAAATTCGACGGTATCTAGTAATATTGGTTTGTAAACATATAAAATTAAACAGTAATTTATAGAATGATTGTATCTTCATTACGGATAAAGTTATCTAGATATTTGGAAAATTCCTTTGAATATTTTCTTAGTGGTTTCTTTTATACGAAGCAGATGTTTCTTATTAATTAAGGAATTTATTATAATTACCTAACAATTCTGCACGGTGAATTTATAATATTTTGCATATGATGATAGGTTCAAATTCTGTATTGTCCACAATCATGATTCTAAGTGGATCAGCGAAGGAAGAAACAAGAGAGTAGTTGCGGCCGAAGTTTTCATCTCTCGAACGTGAACGTCGAACGTCGAGCGCCACGCTTGAAGTTCAGAGTTCAGGTTTTAGAGATAAAAACTTCGGCCTCAACCTTGCTATTTTGATTTACAACTCATTTTATTTTATTTTCGATACAGCGTGGACGGTTGTTTAAATTAATTTAATTTAATTTAATTTAATTCAGCAGTTAACTATAAATAAAAAATATGGATAAATAAAGAATTTTTAATTAATGCAGCGATAAATTCGAATTTACTAAATTCTGTAAGCTATGTTTAATACTTGTGTTCTTGAACAAATGCATAACATTATATAAAGTATTAATTGTTAATTTATCGATTTTCTAANATGCTGGTTAATCACACAATGAAAAATAAATATTAATGTTTATCGTATATATTTGATTAGTTTCAATTTTGTTTATGTGATATTTTACTCGTGTGAATTAAAGTTAAATGTAAATACTATAAAGTATAAAACCTAAGCATATAGTTTGATGATAAGATCTACATTATCACACAGACGTAAGACGTGAGTGACAGCAAAAATTTCGAAGCAGTATGAAAAATGTGTAATATGTAATGGAATATACGTGTATGTATTAGTGTATGTGTATGAGTAAATGTAATATAACTGTGATATGAAAAATTTATGGCTCAGTATTATATATAAAAATTACAAGTGGAGAATAAACAATTATAAACTAATAAATATATCAAAACAGCAGGAGTAGTTAAGAGAAAGACAGTGAAGTGGTGCGAACATGTTAAGAGAACGATACTGGGGACTTAGAAAGGAATTATAGTTATCAAGGTAAGTTAGACTGGAACAACACCACGTAGAAAGCCAGCAAAGAGATAGGTAGACTATATTACACCAGATACAAGCAATTGGCGATCGATGATGAAAAAACAAAATTAAAGCATAGCGAGAGTGGCACACTATTCTAATGGCGTGCAATATTGTGACAGATTTAATGTTATCTTGAGAAGTACTGAATAATGATGTATAACTGAATATTACTTTATTTTGTTGCATCTTTACAGTTTAATACAACATCAGATATAAACCAATTCTTCGAAAATTCTGTACAAGAAAGTTGGAAAGGTGGATGATATAAGACAATGTAATATGCACTAATCTCCCACCGGAAATGCCTTCAGCAAGGATTTCCTATGTGATATTGACCGCTTTTTAAGAGTTAGACACATAAAGAAAACTCGGTAAACTCTATACGGTTAATCTTTTATTCCAGGATCAAACTCAAAATTAACTGCCAGTGTTTAGCAATTATATTTACACTACATTGTTGTATGACCCTCAAAATTGTTTCTGTAAAGTCTAATGTTTAGCACGCATTTATTATCGAACTTTAAATATCCTGTGAAGATATGAGCTAAACAACCATAGATGATAATATATTCTCAATTATTTATTTATGCAATATAATGCTCTCACAAACAGTTAACGTCGTAACGCCTCGACAAATTCACCATATAAGCGCTTTTAATTCTGAATATTTTTATAAACAATCAAAAATGATTACTTTACTATTAATCATTAATCAATTAATAACCAATAATAAATAATTAATTACTAATAATTTTCTAATATTTAATTTATGATTAATTAATTAATTATTTTTATAATTATAACCAATGGTTGTTTACTACAATAACTGATATGTAAACTGCAACAATTTAGTGTGCACATGACATCGCACAACCTATCATATTCTCTTATTAAGACGTCATCACGTTAAGGATTTTAATGATATAAAAAGCAGTGTAGACAAGAAATTACTGTATTTTTAGAGGAGATATTTTATTACAGAAAGACATGAAGCTGCAGAAGTATATCTCGTCCGACATTTTCAATAGGAAATTAATGTAAGTGATTCTTATTTAGTATAGTGTTTCATGTTCATTTTAAATGAAATGATTGTTTTTAATTAAGTAAATTGTATAAATTATATTTCTTTAGAAATAAAGACTTTCAACACAGTAGTAAAGTAGTATTTAATTTAAAAGATTTAATTAATATGCAACGTATGCAATTCAGTTTAAAAGTGATGATCCAGACAATAATATAACAACCAGCAAATGTGATTACTCAGCATTATCCCGCAGAATATTTTTAATTATAAGATTAACTGTAGTAATTTATGAAATGGATAGGGAAAGCAACGCTTGGTCGATCCCCATAATTGTGTTAGACACGTGTTAGTCAGGTGCGAACCCGTGACTTAATAAGCTGTAACTTTTATAATACGCTGGGATTTGAACCGTATACACGACAGAACATTAATCCTGAGCATTTCATCTACATTTTTCATTGGAATGGCAGGCGAGAAGGCTAAGGGGTCTACCTATGGTTCTGAAACACAAGCGAATCCGAGCGAGTCACTTTATAATTTCTTATGTGGGGTGTGTTCCTGTTCCGTTCTGAGCTAATTTATTAGAAATAAGGCTTTATTATTGCGCGTAAATATAGAAAACAAGCTACAGTCATGTCCATATATGAACTTCCATCTACGGCAAACGTCTTTAATAAGTAGCATTGAAACATTTCTTATTAACCTCTCGTTATACATTATTAATATAAAGTCTATTTTACGTATCACCCACATTTATATTTTTACAAAGTTATTATTTAAATGATTAAAATGTTTATATTCTTTCAGAAAATGGACTCTGCTTTTAGTCTTCTTTATCCCTGTTGCGCTTACCTGCCAAAAAAGTAACAACAAGCCTACTGTTAGAGAATACGAAGGGTAAGTTATGAAAAACACAAAATAATTATATAATACAGTTAAACCTGCTAATGAAACCGCCTGTGTAAAACGACCAATTTGAACTGGTCCCTTCAGTGGTCACATTAGCATGTTTTGCTATATGTGAATTGCTTCGGGGTCTTTTCTGATAATAATAATATATTTAATACTTTTAGGAGAATTTTTATTGCAGCTCCTAAAAAATTAGCTTTAGACACAAACATAACATTATACATCGTAGCGTATAATGTTCCTGAGAATGAAGTACTAGACCTTACAATAAAGGACTATCCTGGAAGGACAAAAGTTATTACATCCAACATAGTTGCTTTACAAAATGGTGTGTATAAAATATTTTAAACATTTACTTAAAAAATTTTTTATAAATTTAAATAGGTTATTGTATACACATTTTCATTTCATGTTTTTCACAAGTAGTAATATGTTGACAGCTTGCATAACGCATTCTGTGAGCGAATGGTACTTTTAACTGATATATCTTGTACCTCATGCAACATTTTAATTGAAATTTCAGCGTGTTGTACATTTAATAATAAGCATAAGTGGGGAACATGTAATAAATACTACACGTAAATCCAGTACTGGTCAAATCTTAAAGAATTATTCGGGGTGGTGTGAAAGTCTGGCACCCTCTTCCTATTGTAAGATCTTTCTAACCTACGATAGGCCTGAAAAATGTCTGTTATTTCCTACACAGCGAATAAATACAACGGTATGCTATATCGTAAGGGTTGGATTTTCACAAAAGGTATAAGTCAAATTTTTCTTTTGTAGAGAGAACAATGCTTTTTATGTGTTAATTAATAATTAGAGCTATAAGTGTAATTACAGCAATGAATACATGTAAATTTGTTTTTCTTAAATAAGGTAATATTATATGAAATTTTATGTCTCACGCATAACAGTAAATTGACACGATGTTTACGTCACAGGAGTTCCAGTTCCCGTAGACATTAATTTGCCTTCCGAGGAACTTCTCAATTACGTCGAGATGAGTATATTTGGTACAGCATACTTACATGTTATTGTGGAAGCAAAAATAGAAGAAAAATTTAAAACAGATATGAAATTACCTATTGACTACAGTAGAGGCTACGTTTTTCTTCAAACGGACAAACCTATTTATACTCCACGACAAACAGGTAATGCTTAAAAGATATTAAATTTTGAAATGTGAGTAAAGTTGCAAATTTGTTAAAGTAAACATTATTTTATTAAATAGAAAATTTAAAATTTAATTAATTAAATACTTTACAGTACAAGTTCGAATTATTCCATTGAACGAAAAGATGTTACCAGAAAATTATAATCTTCGAGTACAGATAAAGGTAATACAGTCGACCCCCTATAACACTGTTGATAATTCCGTATTATATGAATTCCATGTTGTACGAGTCACTTAGATTTTACAAATACGTATGCCGGGCTGTGAACGGCTCACGTATTTGTAAAATTTAAGTGACTCGTACAACATGGAATTCATATAAAACAAAATTATCAACAGTGTTATAGGGGGGCCGAATAGAAATAAATTAAGGTACTAACATATAATAGAAAAATTTATATGGGATGGATCGAAGAATGCAGTGCAACGGATGGACGATACGTAAGGAAGGTGGTTCACCATGAAGGACATTGTATAAAAAATTTTCCTCTATTCTAATAATAAGATACTTTAAAAAATCCTCAGAAATTTTTATCTTGCTGGTCGTTGGGGGCAGTTAAAAATGTTAAAAGTTTCTTCTGTTTAACTGAAGGAAATTACTGAAACACTGCAAAATACATACATAACTGAAAGTCAGTTATGTATGTATTTACATGATAAGAAATTTGTATTATAAAATAAATTACATAAAAACAGTTACAATTTATTTCATTTCAAACCTGTTCTGTTCGATTTCAGAATCCTCAAAATATTATTGTTCAAGACACTCTTATCAGAGATCCATGGATTCTATCCTCGAGTCAATTTCCTAAAATGAATTTTACCTTCCCTCCATTCCCCATGTTAGGAAAATGGAGTGTATCAGCTTTGTATGGAATTCAAGTAACTATTTTTTATATAAACATGTATAATAACCTATATGGAATTGTATTTAACTAGATGAAACATAGTTTCAGAAACAGTCATCTGTGTCATTTCACGTTGAAGAATACAGTAAGAAAAATTAATAGTTATTTTATACAGAATGACCCAGAAGTCAGTTAATTATGCTTTTCCTTGCTTACAAGCTGGGTAGATAAAGATGGTTCACTAATGTGTTAGCCATGTTTTGTTCATTAAACTTGTGGCACCTAGTTAATGCAACATTACTTAAAAATTAGCCACAAATTACGTATAAATTTTTATTTATTATTTGTAATAAAAGTATTTTGTTAGGCACGGTTAACTAAATTTTGGGTCATATTTTTCATAGTTTAGAAATATACATCATATGTTGTTATACAATTTTAGTATTACCAGTATTTGCTCTGAAGGTTCGAGTGTCGAGTGCGATTTTGTCTAAAGATGGAAATATTAATATTACTGTAGGGGCAAAGTAAGCAGTATTAATATTCATATAAACCAATAATATAAAAAATTAAGATGTGCATAATTTACAGCTATATACATGGATCGGATTTTCATGGAAATATAGAGTGCAAATTAAACATTGTGACTCAAGGAAACCAGATAATTCCAGCAGGAGTTAAAACTGCTGAAGTAAGTAAATTACAGTTGACCCTCTACAACACTGTTGATGATTCCGTTTTATATGAATTTTATGTTGTACGAGTCACTTAGATTTTACAAATACGTGTGCCGGGCTGTGAACGGCACACGTATTTGACTTTGTACAACATGGAATTCATATAAAACGGAATTATCAACAGTGTTATGAAGGGGGGGTCGACTGTATTGTGTTATTTGATATTCTGTAATTAGTAACTTTATTTTACAATGCTAAACTTTTCTTTCTTTCCATCATCGATAAAACCAGTCCACAATGGAAATGGCATGAAAACTAGATTCAATTTGAGTAATTTTAATGGAATAATTTACCCGTTAGATTTCTAATCAAATACAGAATTTAACCTTGCTCCTCCGTATCAACATTTCCTGTTAATATGGAAGAGTAAGAATTAATGTACTGTTTAATACTACAAATGTTTAACTGACAAACTAACAAGTTTAACTTGGTAATTGATAAATAAAAATAAACGTGTATATGACAAAATAAAGAAATGAATTATCTTTATGTTTTCAGCTTTACAATACAGAAAAAAGGATTTCAGTAACTGCTGAGGAACTTTTAAAAGAAGCACAACTTGAAAATTTTCCATTTAACAGCGAATTATCCATTAATGTTTCTGTAACTGATACAGCAACAGGAATAACAGAAAAAGCAGAAGAAGATCGTATTAAATTAGCTCTACCTCCGTATCGTATATCACTTAAGTATATGCTGTCCTACTACAAACCAGGATTTTCGTATGAAATAGTGGTATGTAAAGAAGTACTGTGCAATCACGAAATATTTGTTTACATAATGCATGTCAAATTATATATTTCAGGCTGATATCTTTTACTTAAATGGCAAACCAGCAGAGGAAATTCCCGTTATAGTTAATGTTACAGATTCTAATGATAAAAAAGTAATTCTATCAGAGACAAAACATGTAACTAATGAAAACGGTCGTGTCATTTTCCACGTCATTCCACCTAGAGATATTAACTATATGAATATTGATGTAAGACAATTTCCTATTTAATTTAATATTTTTAAACTATACTTAACACATTTTTTCATTAATATGTATATTTTGTAATGTTAATCTTATAATTGAATCGTGTGTAGGGATGTTGCCAATAACACTACTGCAACACATCTCACATCTTTTGTTTATTATTATTTTATTTTTCCAACTTTATCAGGTAAGAACAAATGACAACAGATACGAAAGTGAACAGCAAGCTTTTGCAATACGAAGAATATATAAATTTGCTTCCAATAATTTTATATCGATATCGAGAACACAATCAACGAGGAAACTAAAAGTATGTAAGAATTTCTTAACGTTGCAAAATATTTGTTAAATAAATGGGTCCTTCAAAATGGAAGAAGTGATTATTAACGTATTAAATATCTTTTGTACAGATTGGAGAAAATTTTGCTGCAACCGTTTTTACTAATCCACCAGATCAATTCGAAAATATATTTTACGTAGTAAGTATAAACAATTAATTTCTTTGAAAACGTTCCTGATTGTTTTTTAAAATTGGTTGGATAAGGCGAAATAACACATGGACAGAGAAATAAAGTTGCAAGTGTAATGCTAACTGAAAATACTTTCTTTAGTAAGCCTGTCCTTATTTGAGTTGGCCTGTTTTGCCATACTTACGATAGATTCTACTAGGCCCATAACGAAGGCGATCAGAAATGAAGTAGATATCCGGAACTAACACGTAAATAATTTCTACAAGTTGCTTCCCTGTATTTTACCGCAGATCATCAAGAACGGTTTTCTGATACATTAACTGCTTGTACTTTTTTCTTTATTACAGTTTTTACAATGCACATAAAATTCGTAACTATAATAAATTCACTATTTATTAAAATTTCGTTTCATATTTATTAACAGGTTATGGCTCGTGGAAGAATTCAGCTTATGAGACCTATAAACACAGAAAAATCATACCAAAAGCAATTGGATTTTATCGTTACGAGCGAAATGGCACCAATTGTAAGAGTTGTAGTATTCTCTCTATTCAATAGAGAACTATTTGTCGATTCCGTAAAAATTGAAGTGGAAGCAGACTGCGACAAAAAATCTAAGGTAAAATTGTGAAAAAAGTGGTAAAAGTAGGAATAAATCTAGTGGTTAAACATACGTAAATAATAATACCGTATGCATACTTCTAAAGAAACTAGGCAATAATTCCCTTCGCGATCGCGATAGGGAATCTGGATCTGTTCCAGAACTACCTTTAACACTATGCTGGTTCACAATTGCATCACTTTAGTCCAGTGGTTTCCAAACTTATTAGTCCCACGTACTCCTTTTTATAGCAAAAAGCCTGACCATGAACCCCAAGTGAAATAACTCTATACAACTACATTATAAATTTTGCTTTAAAACACAAAAGTATATTATTTTTTTATGAGAATAGTGAATCTGATGGAGTGATATGAGATTATTTATGTTCGGCTCGATGTTTGTGAGTAAAATTCGTTAGTCTCCGCAAGTACTAATTTGCAGTCGATTTTTTTTTTCATCGTGAATAGATTCATAACTGTCCTAATCAAAGTTTTACTAAATAGGAAGATGGGGAAGCAATCAACTACTTCTGTACAGTGCAACGTAATGCGTGATATAAAATTGGTATCTGTTTTTGTAACCAGAATTTGTGGTATTCTTGTTCAAACATTAGTTTTAGCTCCTCATTTGTGGATAATTCAATAAGTTCCTCCTGTATTAGTATGGCTTCATCCGAGTTTGTGAGTCTATTTGGAAAATGGTTCAACACCCAATTGGAATTGCCCAAGTGATGAATATTCTCAAATCTTCGACTGAGGTCAGAATGAAGAGCAGTTAAGTGTTGACAATAAACAAGCAAATCGTCATCTCGTTTTTGCAATTTTGAAAGATTTGGAATCTGAGAGCATTCTCCTCTCTCCAAGTTTTGTTTGCATAAAAAAGTTTTGCAATAAGTACAGATATTATACTTTTACTTTTGAGTAAATTTAATTTATCACCTTGTAACTTCAAATTGGTTTCGTTAAATTTGGCAAATAAGTCAGTCCTATATGCCATGTCATTTTTTGAATTAATTAAATTGAGCCACAAATCATTGTCTTTGCTGTCCAGGAATTCCAACACTAAATCAAAGAGTGCGTAAAATCGATCCAAACATGCACCTTTAGATAACCAACGAACTTCTGTGTTAAGTGGTAAATGATTATAATCTTCATTATTTTCTAAAGAAAGTTGAGCAAATAATCTCTCATTTAAAGCATTCCTTTTGATTCTATTAACTACCCGCATGACATAGTCTAGTGAGCCATGCAAGCGTTCACTAAAGTTTTTGGAGACTAAATGATGTCAGTTAATCACACAGTGTACAGAAAATATATTCGGTTGAGCTTGCTTCAAGTATTCCAGAAAGTCTCAGTGTCGTCCTACCATTGCTGGAACACCATCAGTAGCAAACAGAGAGGATATTACTCAAGGGTATACCTTTTGCATCGAAAAATGTTTTTAATTCATTAAATATTGTTTCACCTTTTATATCAGTTTCTAAACATTTGGCAAATAACAATTCTTGGGAAATATTCTCATCTTTTTACAAATCTTACATAAACAAAAAGTAATGCTTCGTTTCCTGGCAAAGTTGATTCGTCAAGATGTATAGAGAAATTTTTGTATGCACTTCACATCACGCACAAAACAGAATTAAATTGTTGATTAAATGCACAACTCGTCTAGTGTCATATTCTAGACAAGTTATTCTATGTAGCGGCCAGATTCCGTTCATGTTCAAATCTGCATAGATAGACAGCCACGGTCGGCTCCACTCTCATAATGCTTGGTATATTAATGCGATTATGGCCATTACTTGTATACTGTATTTTATGTACCTGTACACTTATATTTTACTCAAAATGTAAAAATGGCTACCGATTTATTTATTGCTATTTATTTTTAACTATCCTAATAATAACAATAGGTCACAATTATTTTACTTTATATTAATCTTTTCGCAAACTCCCTAGCATTGTCCACGCACCCCAAAAGAATTTTTATTTGCCACAGACTCCAAAGTAATGCCAAGAACCCCCAAGGATACGTAGGAATCACTTTGGGAACCACTGCTTTAGTCGAACACATGAACAAAGAAAAGATCGAACATTTCTCTCAAATCGTAGATTTATTGCCATTTGAATAAATATATATAAGTGTAATTATAAAATACATTTATAAAATCTAAAAAAAACTAACAGCAAGAAAAATATACAGAGTATATTTCTGTTGCTTTTGGTTATTTTATGGTTCGGTTTCTTTTGTCTGATTAGTAAATATTTTAATTCATTTCTAATGTGTTCAAATTTTCGTATCTTCAGGTCATAATATCACGCAACGTAACTTATGCTGATCCAGGTACCGCTGAGCAAATTGAACTGAAAGGAAAACCGAAGACGAAAGTAGGATTAATTGGTGTGGATAAAGCAGTGTATTCACTAAAGAATGAAGATAGACTTACAAAAGAAAAAGTTAGTAACACTAAAGCATTGTGTTTTTTTTTGTATTTAGAGATTTATAACTTATTAATGTCAACAATTAATAAAATTTTAATTCTTATTACTAATTCTACAGATATTTAAAAAAATAGCTACGTCTGATTATGGTGCTGAAGTAGCAGAAGGAATGAATTCTTTAGACACTCTTTCCAATTCTGGTTTAGTTCTTTTTGGGAATTTTGAAGTAGAAAATACGTACAATGAAGACATAGGTGAAATTTTTTCAAATCGACTTTACATTATTTACAGAATAACTATAAATTTAATAGAAATCTTAAAAACATTACAGGAATTACATACTTTAGTATACTTCCTGATTTAAACGATTTTTTTACATTTGATCTGATTGATGAAAGTACTGAACACTCAATCCCAGTACGAAGTGATTTCAGAGAGACTTGGTTATTCGAAGATTATGAAATCGGGTATTTGATTTCATTTATTTCGATTATTTAATAAACATTACAGAAAATGTTATAAATTACAAAGCGAAAAACACTAATGTAAAGTGAAGTGAACACAGAATGGCTTAAAATTCAATTAACCGAAATATGTTTGACTATTAAGTTTAAAAACAATAATGAGTTTTTCCCAGTTTTTAAAATAATCTTATATGTATGAGTTAAGTGAGTTTTAAGCCACTTCGTATTTCGTAAAATACAGCTGTAATTATATGGTAGTAAATTTAAACACAACGAAATGTTAACAAGTAAGTATTTATAGTAAAATAAAGTAAAAAAGTGACGATTACAGTGACATTTCTTTAGACTTTTATAAGTTTAAATGCTAATTAATTAAATGGCACCAACTACTAGCAGTTTAGCAATATTAGGCCTATATAAAACAATAATTTGTGCTGAGTGTTTTCCTTTGTACGTTAAGATAAAATTGTTTATGGATATGTCATCCCATTAAGCGATAAGCAAAGAACATTAAGTTAAATTCTTATCTAAATTGTTTCTACTAATGTAGCAGAAGTAAGTTATTACAGCTGTATCTACAATAATGTTTACAGCAAAAATTGTACGAAAATATTGACACAACATTCAAATTCTGTTTTTAATACATCAGTATAGAAAGTTTAATTTCTTTTATCTAAGTTACTATTACTCTGAACGACACTTACTTTCGAAAATTCGAAATTCACTTGCTAATGTTAAGTATTAGGTAATGAAAATTCGCCTATTACTAGTATATTTTAAAAAGATAAACAATAAAAATTAGTAAAATTTCCATACAGTGCCTCATTCATAATGCACTATCTCGAGTAGAACCGACTACCTAAAAAATGTAAAAGAAATTGTTAAGGCACGTTGTATCTTTTCTGAGCATCCTGAAAAGATTTCTAGATTTCCTATTGTTAATGACTACTTGTATATTGTAAATATTGCATACAGTTTTATTTAATATCTATGATCTGTATTCATTGTTGAAATAACAGTATGCAACACTTAGCTCTCTGCCAAGGTGGTTATTTCCCTATGTTTGACTCCACTTAGGTGTTAGATAGGTGAAGAACACCTGGTAAACTCGACGTAGCCAGCCTGTTGATGAAGCACGTCCAGTTCAGTAGTTTAATTGTTTGGTAACTGATGAACAAAATCTATTTCCTAAAGACACAATTGATTGTGATAACTCATCAACATTGAAAAATTTTCAGTTAGAGTTAATTTTTATTTTAATAAACATATTTATTACTGAGCGATTTGTTTAGTTAAGCACTTTAATAAGCAAAGACCGTGTCATAATACTGCTTATCCATGTCAATTAATATTAAAGTCGTTTCACTATGCAATGGGCTTCATTTCTATAATTAAGATTGTGTATGCTAATAAACTATTTTCCTGTAGGAGTGATGGAACTAGAAAGCTTCGTCCGAAATTACCAGACAGCATCACAAAATGGGAGTTACAAGTTGTTAGTTTATCACCTCAGTGGGGAATTTGTGTTTCTGATGTCACAGAAATCTCATCATTGAAAAAATTTTTCCTTCACCTAAATATTCCATATTCTATTGTACGCAACGAACAATTGGATCTTCAAGTAACCGTGTTTAACTATTTAGAATACCGAATGCCAGTAAGTACAATTGACAAATTTTACTTTATTTAGTAATTTAAAAGTAAGAAAATTTTAACAGTTAGTAATTTTTGTTCTCAGTCATATTTGATATTTTATTATCGAACCACCGACATTCGAATTGCAGTTCTTATTTCGAATGTCGGGAGTTTCGTGTTCAGTGTAATTCGACAAATTACTATACTAATTCAAAGTACACCAGTAAAGTTATATAACTTCTAGCTAGGTTTTTTTATGAAAAATTCCGAGTTTATTCTATTAATTTTAGATTTATTTTTTATATTATATCAACAATATGTGTTGTTACTTTATGACTAACATGTATCCTACTATTTTAGGCGATTGTCTATATGTATGGTGTTAAGGATCTACTTAGCGGAGCAAGTGAAGGAGAAAAAAGCGAACGAATAAACATGACGCTCGAATCTAACTCTATAGAAAGGGTGAATTTTACGATTGTTCCATTAGTGGCTAAAGATTATGTCATTCGTGTTGTGGCCATTTGTCCCGCAGGTGTAGATGTGGTTGAAAAAAAATTACATGTAGTGGTAAGATATTATATTTTCAAGTTTCAAAAATATCGTATAAAACACAAAACATTTTATACAGATTTCATAATAAATATGTACACTACAGTCTCGATAGTTCGAATGTCAGTAGTTTAATGTTCAGTGTAATTCGAAAAACTATCACCCTAATTGAAAGTACAAGTACATAATCAGAACACAAAAATTATATACTTCAATATCATGAAATGCCATGCTCTAAATTTATAAGTACGACAAAATGTCTAATTTCAGCTGTTATAGTTACTGTATACTTTCATATACGGTTGCTTTTTGACCCGTATTCTACATTGCCAGTGCAGTAACGTTTGCATGTGAATAGCTGCAGGTAGAACTGCTTATGAATAATTAAATGTTACCAATTTTAATCGCTGTAGTAAGGGTTCAAACTTGATATTATACATGTACCATGTCTGATTGCATAAGACAAAATACTGAAGGTAGTGAAACATACATCATTGTTCTGTTAATTGAAAACACTTTTCTTGAGGAAATTAAAAAGAAATTTAAAAAATATCTAAGCAGTGAAAACTACAAAAAAATACATTATTTTATTAAATTAATGTAACTCATAAGTAACTAATAGTGTAAGTTTTACAATTATTGATACTAATTGTATTTTTACGAAAATATTCTAATATATATAAACAAGTTTAACAATATTCACTTAGTATAACTAATATATTTTATTAAACATATTCAGCCCGAAGGTATTACTGAAGAATTGGATTTTGTCAACACTATAGACCCAACAAATCAACAGAAAAGGAAAAAAGAAATACACATTGTTTCTGACGTTTTAAGAGGTGAGTATTGCAAACACTTATATTTTATTATAGGAAAAACACATAATTACATAAATATGTATGGTATATATACATATAAAAACTGGCATTAAATGTTTGTCCTATTTATATCGAGTTAATCATAGATATAAATACGACTTACTTATAGTAAATGTAAAAAATATTTTTTGTACTTTGCTTATATTTCTTAATCATTCAAACTTTTGAGTAATTGCCACTTACAGGAATTTTTTTACCATTAAATAATAAAGTTTAATATTGACAATGATCCTTAAACACAAGTTGCCATGCTCAATTTCGTTTATTAATTAATCATTACCCCACCTTGAAATATATTAAAACAAAGAAACTAACAAAGAATGAACAAAGAAACACACAGAAAAACGCAAATCCACAGAATTTTTCTTTGCTATTTGACAATTTGGTTGTTGAGGGGTTACAATATACAGTAGAGCGTCGATTACCCGAAAGTCAATCATCCGAAACGTCAATCATCCGAAAGAATTCCAGTCAGCAAATTTAAATTTTTGCCAGTGCTGTGGCGCTGTAATCTTTGGCTATGTCTTGGGATACTCAAATATTTTACGTTTTTGATACTAAATTAACTTCTAAAGTATAATTTTTTTATTGTTTTTCTATTTTTCAATATATTTATTTTGTTTGTACAAAAAAAAAATAATTTTTAACGATACAAGAGTCTTCGTTAGGCTTAACATCGACGAAAATTCAACGCGAAGCGACACTCAACGGAGAAAAATTTCAACATTGGATATATTAATACATTTTTCCGTGCATAATCGGTTATCCGAAACATCGATCTTCCGAACAACCCCAGTCCCCAATTGATTCGGATAATCAACGCTCTACTGTATTAAGATTTGGAAAACACGTTCAAGGTTATATTTTACACAATATCAGTACTTTTCCTTGTTATATACACAGATAGTGCAATGGCGTTCTTCAAAAATTATTCTTGATTGAAGATTATTTTATTTCATTTCATAAAGAATTGTTACTAAAAATAGTCGTAACATAGAAATGGTCATTACTAGAGGCTCGACGTAATCCACGAATAAAAATAAGTTATTTATATAGATAAATATTTATTTATTTGTATAGTTACTGTTACATTATTTAAAATAAATAAATAGTTTGTTTCTTAATTAATCAATTATATAAATTAGATATGATATTTGCATCGGAGCAGCGACAACAGATGATATTTTATGTTCATCCCAGAAGAAATTATATTCCTGGAACCGAGATGCTCATTTTATCTGTAATTGGTAAGATCAAGAATCCTTATACTTGTATAATAATTAAGGAAAATAATTATAAAATACGTTAGATTGCAAGATAATGTCACTTGTATTACTTTTACTGTATAATTATTTAATGAATTTCTTTCACAACGTGTGCATGAAAGCGATATTGTTGTAAGCTTAGGTGTCAGTTGAGAAGATATCCCACTTACTAAAATTAGTTAGTTCAGGGAAATTAATAGACTAAAACAAAGAATCCAAATTTATAAATTAGCAAATGGTATCTTTATCACTTGTTTTCTTTCAGATGTGATAAATATAATTTGATAAATTTCAGGTACTGAATACGGTCCTACAGCTCAAACAGTACTAATCGATCCAAAAGACTTAATTAGAATGCCCACTGGCTGTTGCGAGCAAACAATGACTTACTTAGGTCCAACTCTATACACTTTAAACTTCTTGAAAAGTAAAGGGAAAATTGATCTGGAAACAGAAGAAAGGTTATATGACTTCGTGGGTGAAGGTACGATCATTATTATTTAAAATTATATTGAATAAACAAATTAATTTGACTCAATATAACTTTACTTATTACAGGATATAGAAGAGCATTAACATTTAGAAACGAAGATGGTTCATTCTCTCTGTGGCCACGAAAACCTTCAAGTGTTTGGTAATTTAATTTTTGTACTTGTATTGTAATATTTCATTTCAATTTTCGTATATATTAATTCTCTAATCTGTAATTACTGTCTTGCATTAAAATTTACAGAAACTGTAAGTTACGGTTGAAATATTCGAAAAAGTATTATTTTGTAGTAAAAGTTAATTATTATTTAAAGTGGAATATAAGTTATAGTAGATAAGATACGAGTTCTCGTTATCTCACCAGACACATCAGTATATAAGTGCCAGTTTGCTCCACACTAATGGGGTGGCTATGTGAAGTATTCTGGATTTTTTAAAGTATCTGAATCAAATAGATGCCTGTTTGCTGTTATGCTGCCTCTCTTAGCAGATTTCACGAGTGTTGCTTTATCAAAATAATGAAATCTTTTATCAGAACAATGTAAACTCGAAAGAACTGTGTAAATTGTTAAGGCAGTGTTTCGGGCATAAAGTCCTTTATATGAGAGTAATTAAAGACTGAAAATTTTATAGAAAGTAAATAAAATATACACAATTGTGCATTATTTATCATACAAATATTATTTTTTCGTAGGTTAACGTCGTTTGTTACGAAAATATTCTGTCAAGCCAGCAAACTAATTTACATAGACAAAAATGTCATCTGCAAAGGAATGGAATGGATAACTTATAAACAAAACTCTGATGGCTCGTTCGAAGATTATTATCCCGTTATAAGAACTGATATAATGGTAGATTTTAATAATATTTACAGAAATTTCTGACGTATTAAATGAATTTTTCGATATAAAATGGAATTTTTTTCCATAGTACGGAAGCGATGGAAAAATCCCTATGACTGCATTTGTTCTATCTGTATTGCAAGAATGTAATTGTAGTTCAGTAGTGAGTACAGAAATGTAGTTTATTAATACATAAGAATTTAAATAAGTTTATTAAATATAATTTAAATTAAAACATTTGATTCCTAGAATATAAACGATGTACAACTGAAAGCGAAATCATTTCTGGAAATGCAGTATGAAACTGAAACCATTGATGATCCATACGTTATGGCATTAACTGCTTATGCATTTGCTGCAACAAATAGTAAGAAAAAACTAGAAGCAAACGAAATGCTCTTAGAAATGTCAACTTATAATGAAGGTAATTATTATATTGATAATTCTATAAAAATTTAAAAATAAAGCAATATATTTAAATAAAGACGTGATGAATTAACAATTGTTTTAACTTGCTTTACTAAGGACTAAATCAAAGATATTGGGACAGATCTTCGATAACTGAATCAATAGAAATTGCTGCTTACGGGCTTCTATCCCAACTGCAATTAAAAAATATGACAACCGCTCGTTCAATTGTTAATTGGTTGAATATACAACGACTGGATGGAGGATACTTCCCTTCTAGTCAGGTATTTATTAATACTTCATAAAGTAGTTATAGGTTAGAATCTTATTATCAAACACAAAGTTATAATAATTTTTATGGAGTCCAATAATTTTTGTAATTTTAAGAGAAACACCGTATAGGTGAGGCTGTAAATTTATATTTTTATACGCATATACTGTATATATTATTTTATATACTTTTTAAAACTTATTGAAATGTTAACAAGATTTATACTGTTATAAAATCGTGTTTTAACATAAGAAATAGTGTAGTTAATTATTTTCTAGTCATTATTTAAATTTCATAATCCGAATTTGGTATGTGATTTTTAAGTGTAGATTAGTGGTGTTAAGGTTGGTAAACTCCACATTACTATTAGAAAATTACAATCTTATACAATAAATATACAGTCTTATGCAAAAATCAATTAATCGTGTTTTTCTAAACAATTAAATAGTTATTATAAAAAATTTGCAAAGCGGTGCAGTAACTAAATGGGCTTTTTATATGAAACTTAGCGTAATTTCGCTTAGACAAACAATATGGACTGTTTGGTGTTTAAGATGGATACACTTTCATACAATGATCTAAATGTTTAGTATTTAGTTAAAGAAGTAGTTTAGTAATAACAATTACAAGCATTATTAAAGCTAATAACGAGAAATGAGAACGTAGAAATATCTTTTCACCTAAACCCAATGGATACAATAACCAAAATTTAGTTACAACAAGCAAAATGAAATAAAAATTGTAAAAAGATTTTATTATTCGATGTTTTCTAATTATATTCCATACGTAACAAACTAGGAAATATTGAGTAAATATAAAAAAATACCCCTACTTATTGTAAATAAATGGTATATAATCATTTCGTATAACGTCTCATTTAATTTACGTTCATTTTCAGGCTACAGTGATTGCATTACAAGCACTATCAGAATATTTAATATCATCCAAACGCCAAGACATAAATCTAACGTTAAGTATTTCAACGAGTCATGACAGAAGCATGGTGAGAACACTACAAATTAACAACGATAATGCCTTAATCCTTCAACAAATCGAGGTAAGGAAAAAGTTTTTCATTAATTTTAATAAAACGGATATATTTTTAAAAAGCTTAATAGTGTTCTTCTTAAACTGCGAATTCTATAATTCTCCACTTTTTTCTGGTCCTACTGATGGTATGATATTACAATTGATGGATAGGCCAATACAACAAATGTACAATCTCACAAGAGAAAATGCCACCTTACAAAACTTTTTTCGGTAATTGGCCCCTATTTCAGTATTATAAGTACAGGAAACTTCGAAAACTACGTATGGTCAGCCCGTTGACCGAAAATCATCAGTGTTCTGTAGTTTTACATTTCAGCCCCTATTAGGCCCTGATCATAGAGGAAATTTTGAGTCTGTGTGAAAAAACTGTATGCCAAAAAAAACCTTAATATATTACGAAGCTCCGAGTTTCAAAAACGCATTGTCTTTATTCTTGATATTCTACTATCACTGGAGAATTATTTAAATCTGTTTATTTCAGGTTTATAATATTAGTCCATCTTCTTTAATTTCATATCTTCGAGTATTTTCCTATATAATATGGGGCTGACCATTAATTACGTATACAGTTTTAGAATCAATTTTGAATTCTCCCTTTTCCATCCTGTACAGTAATGTGCTTTTAGTGTACTTTTTCCTTAAAATACAAAAACAGTCGTAAAAGAGGCATTAAGAACTGTTGATATTTTATACAATTTCATTTTATGGTAGAAATTCTATTACTTTTATTGTACAGATAAATAAATTAGGTGGATATCTGTATGTCAACGCGAGTGGAAAGGGTGTTGGATTCTTATCTATGAGAATGAAATATAATAGAGAAGATATGGACAGGCAACCCTGTAAAGTAAGTTTTTTAATAAACGCATTTAAATTGTATGTACGAGGAGAGTTTTGCTAAATATTGCTATTTACTCTTATTAGTTCCAGACTACGGTAGATGTTTCTGAAGTAAAAGAAAATTTATCAATGAACGCAACTATTGCTCATTACGAAAAAGAACATAAAACAGGTAATAAACAAAATATTATTACATTTACTGTAAGAATCTACATCACTTATCGTAGCCTATAATTATCTATTTATATATGCTTGTTTTTCTTACTCTTTTATGTCTTACCAATGATTATAATACAAAAATACTGTCAGAAGTATCCAGACTTGATTGTATCAGAAGAAATTTAAACCGAAAATTTACTCTTAAGATAAAAATTTGTACAACGTAAGTATAGAAAATTGTGAAATTTTATTTATATAACTGAGTAGTTATACATATATATATAATTATCAAATTTATATTTACTTATATGTGTTTGTACTGTATGTATATACACGCGAAAATACTTTTCTATGGCTTAGCTTTAAGTAGGCTATGTGTAAATTCATTATTTTTACAGTATATAGACAATAAATACACAGAGTAAACTTTGAAATAGAATAAATATGGCGCTTTAAAAGATGAAACACATTACACCAGATAGAAGAAAGTAAATAAAATATACCTGTAAACGTAGAGATTAATTCTGTTACAATTACAGTAATGGTATTACAATAGAAACATCATATGTTTCTATTGTAAAAATCCTGTTGCAGTCAAATACACTATTTATAAATAGTTACTGTCCTACAAAATAATGGATTGTGAAAAGAATTCTTTTAACACATCAGTAAATAATTAACGTAATGTTTCAAGTGATGCAACAAGTAGAAACAAATATTAAATTATGATTATTTTGCACATAAATATATCGGCTTTGCAGCTATTTAAATATTAATAACTGTGTAATAACTATAACTATATAAAACATTACACTTCTCGCAGATACTTTTTCGATATATACTCCAATATGACGATTATTGATGCAGCAATATTTAGTGGATTTAAACCAGTTAAAGAAGATTTAGAAAGAGTAAGTAAATTAGACTTTAATCAGTGAAATGATAAGTTATTTACTGGCTTTCTTTATATCATAATAAAACATAATTTCGAAACGTTAGTTTAATCCATGGCTGCTGCATATGTAAGGCAGTGTCATTGATTATTAAGTATATAGGTTGTAAGAAATTTCAAGCTGATAGCTTCTTGCAGCTTATGGTATAAGGACTGTTGTCCAATCTCATTGTTAATTCCTACATAACTCCCGTGGAATTTGTATGACTCCAGGCGCTATTGTTTCAAAAGTGGATTTCACTTGAAATTTAGAAAAAAAAACATGTGAAAATTTTAGTTTTCGTGAGTTTCGGTGCTTCATAAAATTCTTTACTAATTGCATGCAGTAAATTTTATGCAGCATAAAGACACGCGTGTAATTACACTACGTGTGTGACAGGTAATTAGCGAAATTTATATATCTATGAATGAATAATGAATTAAATTTTAGAATATACCGTTTCTTATATTTTCTGCTTTTCCTGACTATCTGGACATATTAAAAATTCATTTCAAACAAGCCATTACGTTTATTATAAAAAATCCAATTCTCACGCTTTGGAAAAAATTTAGGTTAAGAAACTAATTGTTCATGGCATTAAACTATGTAAATGATGTGCTATGTCCTTGATTATTGAATTAAATTTCTAATACAGTATATATATAAATCAGAATTTAAATACCATTTAGTACTGTAAAGTAAGTTAAAATATAAAACATTTAGTATCAAATTTTATATAGTAATAATGTATATTTTACATACCTTTAGGTAATAAATGATATAACAAATCCTGTTGATTTTTACGAAGTAGAAGACAGAAATATAATATTCTATTTAAGTTATGTATGTATACATATATGCAGTGATAAATAATTTTATTACTAAATTATATGTTGATACAATTATACCTTTTCATTATTATAATTCTATGTAAAAATATTAACATGAAAAATACAACTTTACAGTTTACACCTAAATCTACTGTTTGTTTTGAATTCCGCGTTGTAAGAGATTATATTATTGGGAACGTGCAGTCCGGTGTTGTCCAAGTATACGATTATTATAAATATGGTGGTTATGGTAAGTGTCTTCCTATTCTCATCCATTAACTGTTAATTTTTTTTTATTTCAGAAAATATTATAAGGTTTTTAAATGAGAAATGTTTTATTGAGTACGCATTTAATAAATAGGCAAATTAGATAAAAAGCATGTGCTGAAATTCCAAATTGTAATTCAACATAGCTAGTATTTCTGCAGTCTTAAGAGATCCAAACCAAAGGATTTTGATGTATTCAAAATCAAATTAAGTGTTTGCTCGATACTAAAAATTTTTTTAAAAAAATATGTTGTTTATCTCTTCCTCTTAGTGTTTTCGCTGCATAATTTATTCATTTCATCTCGTTCAATTCAATTCATTGTCATTTATATTTTCTAACGTTTTATTCAACCATTCTACTAGTAAACCAGTAGATAAAACCAGAGAGCACTGGGGTGACCATATTGGTCTTTAGCCCCTTTCTTCACGTATCTGACACTCTAAAAATATGGCCAGTTTCCCACATAATGCGTTTCTGTGAGGCAAACCTTCCTTACAGAAAAGTGTTGTGACGCTTTATTCTATCTGTCCAATCTATTGCTATTGGAATTTTTTGCATCTCTTCTTTTCTCCACTTTCTATAAGTTTTAATTTATTACGTTTAGTAATTTAAGTTTTGTATTCTAATTTATACTCTATGTCTTTTGCAGATACAAAGTGCACCGTATTCTTCAGTCCAGATACTTGCAAATAATGAAAATATCCCTGTTTTAATGATACATATTAGTAAATCAAGCTCTTCGTACCACTTAAAAAATATTTTACCAAGTTGTTTAATAATATCAATGTGTTCTGTAAACAATCAGAAAAATAAAATACATAAGAATTTCTTCATAGTTTTATGTGAATTTGTTAATGATTAATTTAAGTTTTAATGAAAGATGACTGAACAGTTTTTTCAAATACACCAAAAGAAGAAAATATCCTTTATTCAAAATCCCGAATATATCCTTCTCACAAAAATCAATTCTAATATTACGATAGTATTCAACCATATGTGAGTTTACAATACATATGTACAGACCAGTGGTCAATCAGTTAAAGCCACTGAACACTATTAATTGTTCGTGAGATCCCCACTTGGCTGGTCACGTGCAGTGTCCGAAATTTCTTCACGTTTCTAACACCTAAGTAGAGGACAGTATCCCACAAAAATCAACCTATTTGGCAGATCGCTCACATGTCACGTTGTTTGGTTTTATCCACTACAGTTTTGTTTATAACTTGCGTACCGCGATCCTCGCAAAATATTCTTATAAATATTTCTTATATTCAATAATAAATAACAGAAAACAACAGTTCAACATGTAGTTATCTCTGTAATCACCAGCTCAAGATATTATAGAGTCGATGTACTTGTCTATTATGATTGTACTCGTACATTATGAAGTGATTGTGATTGTACTTGTATATTATGAAGTGTTATTCACTTTTTATTCACCGGAGTGTTTAATTAATTAAATCTTACTATAATTATGATTTTCTAGTTTTTTTGAAGATATTAATCAACCGATACACGATAATAAATGGCGCTTTTGTCAAAATTTGGGACGAAAGTTAAGAATAAGATTAAACAAAGTTAAGAAAAAGCTTTTAGGCATCACTTGACATGGAATAAAAACTTATGAAATGTTCGATTCTCGATTCAGTAGGGGTTCTTATAATTTTGATACCCCTTCTGTATAGTGTACGATTTCCCCGAGTGGAGTTGCAAAGACGACAGACATGACTCAGATGTTATCAGAAAAACTATATTGTACAGGGGCAAGAAACTGCTAATTTGAAATGAAGAACATAATTTAAATTAAATGGATTAATTAAGAATATCACTAAAAACTGCAGCCCGGCAATGTGACGACTTTACAATAAATAATTTATTGTTTATTATATAATATAACGTAAACAATTATAAAAATAAATTTAATACTTACAAAAATTATAATTTTTATAATTGAATATAAAGAAATTGTGTACAGACCTGAAATCAACTAACTTGTATAATGATGCAAAGCAGAAATAAAAACGACATAAAGTGAGAAAAACAGATGAAGTACTCGATATTATATGTTACAGCTCATTAACAAATGAAAATTTATGAGTACTTTCAATTAATGTTCTTAATTGGATATCTGATGCTTGTCATTTGCAATTAAAATAATAACGAAGTTCATTAGTAGTTGCATGATAATAACAAATTTTTTCGTGTGTTTGAGAAACCTTTCTTAGTCACGTGAATTAAAGACAGACCATTACTCATGTCTTTCTGAGGTGGTAGAGTGTTTTGCTAAAATTTCAAATTATTTGTATCTGAAATCATAAACTATTACTCATTACTATAATCTGTTATCTAACAAATACTTGTGGATTGTAGATAATGCATTTTTACCTTGATTTTAAGGTAATTTAATCCGGAAACGAAAAAATAACTATATCAAATTTTAATACCCTATAAATTCTTTGTAGTTACACCAATTCACATTTATGTGTTGGAAATTTAAAAGAAACACGCTATGTTTGAAGGTGAGGGTAGGGATAGTTATTTACTGTTACCCCAGTGACAGTCCAGACCAGGCGCCATTCTCTCAGTAAATGTCAATAAAATACTAATTTTTTATGACTAACTAATCAAAAGCTCTAGTCTCCATTGGAACTAGGTCAAATAAAAACGTAATTGCTATGGTTTCAATTTGTGAAGTTTTATAACTTTAAAAAATTTAAATAATATTGCTAAACAATAGCATGCATCAAGTTAATTGAATTATTACGATAAATAACACATGGAAAATTTATTTGATACAAACAAAATTTGGAGTATTAGATCTTTTTTACATATGTTTGTAGCAATGATGTTATAGCATAAAAACTTTGTTGTAAAAAAAACACATTGCCTACTTATAAGGAACTGAAATGGGCCCAGACATTCATTGTACTGTACGTTGTTAGTGTGATGTACTATTTAGATGTGATGCTCGGTATTACAGCATCATTAAAATTCGTTTCCATTTACAGCACAAAATTCATTACACCGTGTTTGTGTAGTGTCAGCATTATTTTCTGTTAAAATATACCTATAAAATTGAAAATGTATGAATATCCTTTGAAGTACTTGAAACGTTAATAAGATATATAGTTTTGAAATACAGGTTATAGCGTCTCGGAAACACCATTAACATTTCTGAAATTGTAATGAAAATCGTTATCGGATCAAAACCCATGAATACACGTTATATTTTTGCTTTAAGCCACTCTCAACCATTGTAAAATGCATATTAATTGAGAAAAGTGAATGATTTAGGTCTATTTTTTGTAATTTGATTTAAAAGTAAAAACAATCATCATATTAAATTTCAAATAGTTATAGATTACCCCCAACTTATACCAATTTACATCTGCCTTGTGTGACAGTCGAGATTATGATGTTGACTTTCATGGTATGAACTCTAGAACTTTTCGTTGTCTTTTCCCGAAAATTATAAAACTGTCCACGCCCCTCTTTGTCAAAGTAAATAAACTGCTAATTATTTTCTTTCTTTGTTAAAACAAAAACTATCTTTCTCACGTAGAAGGTTGTCAAATAACAATGTAACTTTATCTTTATTATTTGACAACTATTGTTACCAGGAATAAATTTTATAATTTTGTAATTATTTTTTTACGAAATTATTCATACCTATTGTATATACCTAGTTTCTGAATCAAGCATTAAGTCAACGCATGCTTTCGTAGAGTGAAATTGATACGACTTCCTATTTACATTTGAATTTAGGTCCCTGGAACTAACTGGATGAGCGAACTTAGGAATGATTCATGGGCACTAATTCACTCTCCATTACACATTACAGTAGAGTCTCGAAAACTCGGTACTCGATAACCCGGCAGTCCGGATAACTCGGCCACACCCTGGCAGGGCAAAAAAATCCTTAGTTAATTAATTTTCATTATAGACAGCTTTATGCCTCATAAAGTATTTTTCTGAGGTCTGTCTTATCAGGTAAATTACTGTACACAGTGTATTTATTAATTTTCATTTTCATGTAGTAAAGACTCTATGCCTTCATAAAGGACGTAAGGTGTATTTCAAATTTATACGGACACGAAAAAATTAAAGTGAAACACAAATTTGCTGCATTAAGTGACAAATGTTTTATTAAAAATAATATGGATTTACATGTTTCTACACTGCAAAATAAGAATTTTAATTAAACATTAATATTTTGTCACTGAAAATAATATTTTTGAAAATCTTATACAAAAAAACTGTTACATATTTATCCGGACAGGTTTCAAATTGCAAAGTTTTCTTACATGTAACCACCATTTAACTTAATTACATTAAATACTCGATTAGGCATTGTTTCAATTAGATTCTGAAGGAATTCAATCTTAAGTTTATCCCAAGCATCTGAAATTGCTGCCTTCAAATCATGAATTGTGGAAAACTGCTTTCCATTGGCATAAACTGTACGAACCATAATCCCCCAAAGATTTTCCATCGGATTCAGGTCAGGGTTTCTAGCAGGCCATGTCATCAGATTAATATTTTTACGTTTAAACCACATTTTTGTTGATTTAGAGGCATGCACAGGAGCATTGTCTTGTTAAAAGATCCAATTTGGTCCACAAATATTTGGTCCAGCTTCCAATAAATGAACTTCAAACATGCCTTGATACTTCTTTGAATTCATTCTTTGAGTTATGAATGCTAAATCTGTAGTTCCGTTAAATCCAAACGCACCCCACACCATTATTGATCCCCCACCCATTTGGCGTTTTGAAAATATTTGTTTTTCGGTTCTTAAATCGTGCCAATAATACTTCCAACCGTCTGGACCATCTAAGTTGAATTTTTTTTCATCACTGAACAAAACTTCAATCCATTCTTCGGATCATGTCATGTGTTTTTGTGCCCAATCAAGTCTGTCACTTTTGTGCTTTAATGAAAGTGGTGGCATTACAGCTTTTTTTCTGAATTTTAACATTGGAGATTTATTTAAAACTCTCCACACTGTTCTGCTGCTACAAGGCAAGTCTAATTCTTGTTCTATTTTTCTTACTAATGTTTGTTTTGTGGAGCAAACCTTGATGATTTGTCTACAATCTCGAGGAGTAAGCTTAAGTTTTGGATCTGTCTTGAATTTTGGTACATCTTTGCCACGTCTTTTTGATAAATAATAACCAACAGTTGATTTTGGACGATTTATATATGCTGCAATTTCTCCTATTGACTTGCCTTGTGATTTATAGGCATCAATCTTCCCTTTTTCTTAATCAGATAAATTCTTTGTTCTGCCCATTTTAGAACGTTGAACAATGTAAAGAATTTGTATTACAATTAGATATGTAAGCTAATTTCCATATTTCAATGCTTAAAAACTAAACAATATTCTGTTTAAGTCATAAAATGAGTGCCTGTCCGGATAAATATGTAACAGTTTTTTTGTATAAGATTTTCAAAAATATTATTTTCAGTGACAAAATATTAATGTTTGATTAAAATTCTTATTTTGCAGTGTAGAAACATGTAAATCTATATTATTTTTAATAAAACATTTGTCACTTAATGCAGCAAATTTGTGTTTCACTTTAATTTTTTCGTGTCCGTATAAATTTGAAACACACCTTACAGTGAGAGATCGGTTAACAAACATAATCCGTTCCAAGACTTTGTTTGCTATTCGAATTGTTTGTTAACTNGTGTGATAAGCCCTTACTATTATCTGCTTCACGTTTGTAAATATTATATTTAATTTAATTATACCGAAGGCTAAAAGCAATTTTTAATAATAATTTCTAATATTTTGTTTAAATATCTATATTAATCATAGCTATTTCTGCTAATTTTGGCCCCATCTTTGACCCCATACTGATACCATCAGTCTGTCTATAAAACTTATCATTAACCTCTAAATAATTATTCCTATATGCAAAATACACCAAATCAATTAAAGTTTTTTCTACATTCAATTCTATTAAACTCTATAAGTTTAATTATCGGAAATTTATATTCTAAATATTCGGAAATTTAGAATATTTAAATATTTAATATTACAATTTCACATATGAAATGCGACATTTTATGAATTATTTACTTTTTAGAACATTTAAACCAGTACTTGATAGATCAGTTAATTTTCTGATGTCGTTTGACTTCTTGTTTTATTTAACATCAAAAGGAAAAGAGTTTAAATCAAACAAAGAAATTATAAGGAAGTTTACAAAAGAGGTTCGTAAAACCTTCTTGTTNATATTATTTTTAATAAAACATTTGTCACTTAATGCAGCAAATTTGTGTTTCACTTTAATTTTTTCGTGTCCGTATAAATTTGAAACACACCTTACTTTTCCTTTGTTTAAGGGTATTTGAACAGTTTATTCTCTGTTGTATTCTGAAATAGACAATACATACAAGTACAGTACAGTATTTTCTGAGGAAACACCCATACTTATTTTTTTAACCCCATTCCCGATAACCCGGCATTTTCACAAACTCGCCCACCCTTCAGTCCACATTAGGCCGAGTTTTCGAGACTCTACTGTATTATGTTTTGCCATTGTGAGCCCAAAAAACTTACGAAAAGTATAGAGTAAAAGCAGTAAGAGCATCCATAAATTAAAATGAGTTAAATCTTACGTAACAGGTGTTTGTAGTTTTGATTGTTTTGAGTTTACCTTTCCTACATCGCGTGATTTTTCGAACATACTTTCGGTTACAAAAATATTCTCGATGTTTAATGAAAAAATGCATTTGCGACAATACCTAAATGAAATTGTTGTGCAAGAAAAAAAAATTGTACAATTAGCGAAATTTGTAATAGTGTAATTAATTTTGAAAATTTTTGTTGCTGTTATTTTTCGCCTGTAACAATGCGATTTCTCGCGGAGAGACTTCGATGAATGCAAATAATAAATTGCGATTTGGCGCTACAAAATCGAACTAAAATCGATCTTTTTATTGAAATAATAATAAAAAAAACAGAAAAAACAATTGATCGCGAAAAAAATGAGCGCGGTGGTCGCAATCGCCGATAGCGATTATCGCGATCATGTTTTTTCTTCAGAGTTTTTCGTACCCAAAAGCTCGCGCGGGGTTTGTGAGAAGCCGGCACTTTTTAAACTGTTTTTTGCGAGTAAACTCGGCGCGCAATAAAAATGTCAGAAGCACACATGAGATTTAACGTCTTTTCCTTACATGTCTTATACTGAAGTAAGACCGAGAGCCTTAATTTTATCAATACAGCAATAACTAAAATTGTGCTTAATAAATATAATCCTCAGAATAACAAGCCAATTTATTACTTCATATACATGAATTATCATAGATATTAACATTTTTGGCAAATTCTTTGTTTTTCTTGGTTCCATTTTAAATATTGATTTTATGTGAATATCTCAATAAGCTATTCTATAAAATTATAACAATATGTGCAAAAATAAAAAATTACAAAACACATGTGTAGCAACTTGATCCATAACTTTAACAATGCATAGCAGCCTTTGTTTGAAGCTAAAAACTTTACAAGTTCGGAACTTAGCATAAAATTAATCGATATTAATAAAATAACCATCAGAATTCTTAGAATAAGACCACCAAAAAGTCAAAGAGAAAAAGAAAACGAGGAGTTAACAAAAGTGTCACCTCTCCAAACGACATCAACTGGCGATCTACATATTTTATAGTTAATATAGTTTATTACACATAGTTCTGTACTAAAAGTAATAGCTATCTGTAATCCAAAAAATTTCGTTACACAAAATAAGAATTGTATTGATAATTTTTAATGTTTGTATAGTCTTTCTGAATCAGATACTTAAAATGAATCCAGAAATATTACTCATTAGAATACGACAAAGGCATATGTAGGATGTGGTTGTATAATAATTTATTAATAATATAACGATGCATAATGATGTATATTAATTTCTGATATTATTACACTTCTTGCAATTGAATAGATTGCATACGTTTCAATGCAATAGTAATTCTTCACATTGTTTACGCAGAATTTCGGTTTATTTGCAATTTTATTAAAATCGAATTTGATTTTAAAACTTCGAATACACATTAAGTTAGAAAATTCTGAAAATTTGTTTTCGAAGAAAGTAAATTTTCAGCTGCATGGACCTACTTCTCTGTTAAATTTTATATGTATCGAAATTAATTTTAATCGTGGTCTCACTTTAGTAAATTTACGTACTTTGCGTGTTTTAAGATAATAATTTAGTCTATCCGAATGAAAACAATTCACAAAGATAACGAGTTTCCTTACAAGTCAATGCCAACCATTGACTCGTAAGGAAACTTGTTGTCTTTGCTAGAATAGACTAGGAAAATGTACAATAATTAAAATCTGTCAAATTTATGCCTCGTATTTCTTTATATACATAAAAAATAACTTTTATTTTTATATATATTTAATATATAACAAATTAAGTCTACATATGTAAAAAAATTACTATCAAAAATTGCTTTTAGACTTTGGTATAATCAAATTAAATATAATATTTACAAACGTGAGGCAGATAATAGTAAGGGCTTATCATACCACTCCTAATAAGCACAAATATTTCGGAAACAAAGTAGAACATTTAGTAAAACAAAAGAGATGATGTACAGTAAAATTTGCCTACAAAAGTATGAAAACAAAATCCATAATGCATTTCGGATTATTAGAAAATCCCTCTTTAGTTAATAATTAATTTAAAGAAGTTAAAAATGAAATACGTTTGTGATGTTATGACTTTACCTCGTTAAAACTGTTGTATAATTGTAATTGTAAGGTATGTTAGTCTGACCAATGTGCACCAGATGTTGCTTTACTACTACTAACCGTACTGTTCCAAGTTGTAATGCTACTTTAACTTGGTGCTCTTACTGTTTTAATATGTATACATAATTTGTCTGTATATCATTATTTCAAAACTGTTAAATTATTATTGCGCTAACTTTAACTATTTGCATCATTACCCTGCACGTCACGCCATTTTGCAACGTTATGAAGAATTTTTACACCTGTCTCGTGTTTACTGCTCATATTGTTATAGCGATGTGTTTAACTTAATCTTGTATAGTTTTAATTATATTAATCACTTCCAATTTATTATTAATTAACTGGAGAGAAACTATTTATACCTTCTAATATCATTTGGTTTTTGTTTTCATATTTTCTTGGCCATATTTTATTGTACACCCCCTCTTTTTTTATTAAATGTTCAACTTTGATTCCTAAGTGTTTGTGCTTATTACGAGTGGTGTGATAAGCCCTTACTATTATCTGCTTCACGTTTGTAAATATTATATTTAATTTAATTATACCGAAGGCTAAAAGCAATTTTTAATAATAATTTCGTTACGTGTGTAGAATTAAATTGTTAAATATTAAATATATATAAAATTAAAAGTTATTTTTTATGTATATAAGAGACATAAATTACACAGATTTTAATTATTGTACATTTTCCTAGTCTATTCTAGTAAAAATAACAAGTTTCCTTACAAGTTACTGCCAACGTCAATTATTTGCGTTTTAAAATTAAATTCGATTTAAATAAAATTGCAAATATACCAAAATTCTGCGTGAAAAATATGAAGAATTACTATTGCATTGAAACGTATGCAATCTATTCAATTGCAAAAAGTGTATAATAATATCAGAAATTAATATACAATTAATATTATCAATAAATTATTAATATTATACAACAACATTTTGTATGTGTGCTTGTTGTATTCTATTTTATAATACTTCTAAATTCATTTCGAGTATTTGACTAAAAAAAAAGAAACTGCACAAACATTACAAAGTATGGCAATTAGTAATTTCTTAAGTAATTGCCATGCCTTCTTACTATTACTTATAACACCACTGAAAGACAAAAGGTTACCTCGGAAACATAAGTAACAAATGCACACGTTTACAGTTTCGATTAAAAATGATTGAAAACTTAGTTTTTAGAATAATATTTTGAAATCTCAAGGCCTTTTTTTTCTTGTTAATACTAAGTATATTCCTTCTCATTTTACATGAAAAATTACCTCACGTAACTTGAAATCACGCAATCACTATAGAAAAATTAAATGTACCTACATGCAATGTATTTTTTGAATGTGTGAAGTTAAAACACGTGCAAAAATTAGACAAGTGTTTATTTTGTTAAATAGTTGATGATGCCGTTAAAGTTAAAAAATGGTAAATATGAATCACTCGTATAATTTTCTTAAATGAGGACTCATGACAACTCTTATCTCCCTTATACTTGATCTTTGTACCAAAATTATATAGCATAGACGGCCACATATATAAACTGATAATATTTCTTACTTGATCATGTGATACATAAGGATAAATTCGAATTTATAAGTATTATAAACAAACAAAACAAAACAATAAGGAAAAAGTACATCAACCAGTATATGTAATTTCATGCATACAATTAATATAATAAATATAAAATATATAAAGAAAGAACTGTGTTCGGCTGTTATCATTAAAGCAGTTTCCCAGTCATATTTCCTGGTAACATATTTAAACTATAAATTCGAGTAAAGTTAATTTCTATAGTAGATGGAGAACGTTAGAATAAGTATGGAAGCTCTTACCGAAATTCTTGCTAGTAATTGCGGATGGAAGATACTCGCTATTATTTTAATTATATATATCCTGTATAAATTGTTGGTTAAAAGAAAGCAAATTCTTATTGGTTTTAAAAATACCGAATTTTATTATTTTCTTCTAGGGTGGAAATTCGCATTTCAAATTCTCATACCCAGGATTGGTGAGTACTTTTCTCTTATCTCTATTCTCGTACTATCGGTCGTGTCTAAAGATTTTTCTCGCGTGTAAAAGACTATTTACGAAACATTTGCACAATATAGTTGTAAAAAATGCTATTGCAATTCGAGAAATGGTTACACGTTTGATATTATACAACTGTTAACAAATTGTATTTTGAATTACTGCAACTGTGCTTACATTGGATATTCATATTCGGCTCAACTACGACTAATTTTGATCACTTGCCAGCGGCACACGATAGCGTGTAAATAAGCATTTAGCGTAAACCCAGCTACTTTATTGTAATAGCAATACATTCAGCTAAATGTATTGCTATTACATCGTAAGTGTTTAAACGTATAGCCGTTTTTGACAAAATTAATCGCGTTTAATAAGAGCAAACATGCTTATAACGAGGAGCAGTGCCGTCTTTTTAAAGGCGTCACACACACGTACGAAATAAAGAAAAAGGAAATAGTTCGTCTCTGTCGTTTCCATTGAATCTCGCAGAGAGTTGCAGAGTTGGAGTTCCAATTTTTTCTGTTGGATCTCGGAAAAAAGCATAGTTTAAGCTCCCTCTGCACAAAAATTTTTGTGAGAAAATTCATTCTTCTTTTCGTTTTCCTTCGAAAATCCAGATCAGGAATTTTTCGATACAGGTCCTATGGTACGACAGTCTCCTTCTCAACCTCCTCGTGTCTTTGAGAATTCAGACTTTTGCACCATCTTCGCGTAAAATTCCGATTTTCGGTTTGTCCGAAACGGCGGTCTTTCTTAACTGTATTAGTCCCTGATCTGTTGCCAAAGACGCGATGTTGGGAAAAAGAAATCTATTGTTACTAGGACATAAATCTTTATTAAACTGATTAAAACATACAGAACCAAATTTTAGTTTTAGAATATTTACTTTATCTTCATAATAAAAACAGCGCATAAAGAGAAAATTGAATAATAATAATATGAAACGTATAAAATTTTTTATTTACATTAAATCTAGCAACAATTCTTATATCATAAATGGATTGTTGCTGGTCTGCCTAGTAACCTATTTCGATATAGTTTTTGTATTAGAATAGTACACAAATAAAAGGTTTTTATATAAAATTTTTTTCCAGGTTTGTCATTACAGTTTTCGGAAATGTTAAATCAAACATACGAAAAAGGATATTTTCCTTTTAATTTTCTAATTGTGAAATACCTGTTCTTGTATCATCCGGATTATATTCAAGTAAGTTTTTAGAAAAATATTTAGAATCGGCAAATAATTACATTAAACGATAACAAGAGGCACAACTTTATAGCAATTGTTTTGTGACAGTTATGAAAAATAAATGTCAAACGGCGTATAAATGTATTTGCAGTGTGAAAATGTTAAATACGCATTGTCAGTTCTGTTAGAGTAATATACCCATTAATGTTTTATTTGTAATTGGTAACGAATGATATTAATTGATAAAAACGAATTAAAGTATATAATCATAATAATAAATACTTTTTTGGCTGCTAATAACAATTTGGCCAATGAAATATTTAGTGTTGTTCAAAAGTTAAAATTACTCAGTACGTGTTTTAGAATACGTTTTAGTCGCCAGGTGACGTGCTATTTGCTGTCCCCGCAAAAATAGGATCAAAGACCGAACAGGCATAGATTCTCGTGTAGTATCCGAGTTTAAATCATTTGCTGTGGTACAAAAGAACCTACGCCGTGTTTACCACAAAAAGCAAAACAGATGCCTGGAGGAAAAAAGCATGATTCAAGATGTTTCCAGGGAATAAAAAGAGCACGATGCGACTTTTTTCTAAAACCGGCAGAGATCCGAACTTTCTGCCAAATATTTTTTAGTTTATGCAACTTTTCGAGTTTTTAATGTCGTGAACATACGAATCTTTACGAAAAATAATGAAATATAGTTTTACATTTTAGCTAAATATCATTTCCATGCTCGATTAAATATTTTCATTTCCATGATTTATTTTTTTTTATTTAACACATTGAAGATAACATTATATTCAAGGATTATAAGACATTATGAGTCCATAAATGAGAGCAGCCATCCTCATAAAGCGAAAAAAGACTTTCCGAGGTCGCTGTAAGTTGTACTCTGAAACCGAACGTTCGCTTCACACGCAGCGCAACGCAACAATCTTCTTAGCAACAATTTCACTTTAAGCTTTCTGCAGCCGCTACAGCACTGCTGAATTTAGCAAAGAAACTTATACAACATAACAACCACACATGATCTTTATGCGCAGTTTCCAAAAACCTTAAATGCGAAATTTTATAATTAATATTTTTTTTATTAACATATTTATAAACGATTCTATTAATATTATTATTTACAATTCACATCTATTTATTCATTTTTAGACAGTGCTAAATGATTCTCAATGCATTAACAAATCGAAATTGTATAAAGGATTTAAAGATTGGATTGGAGATACTATTTTCATGAGGTAATCATTTGTAAACATATACTTTGAATTTTTTCAAGTAATTTTTTTTTATTTCACAATATATTTGTAATTCTTTCATAATAAATTTTAAAACCCCCTAAACATTTTCGAATTTATTTAAAAAGTCATAGCTATTTAATTTTCTTTTTCATTTTTGAAGAGAGAAATATGTAACGACTTGCTTTCCTTTTAAATTCTTTAAAATTATTGGGCTACTATGCAAGTAATTGCTCAGGCACGCTTAATATTTTTTAGGATGTAAAGAATATTTTTGCCGAATTTCGTACAGTCAGGTATAAATGTGTTCAACACTTTATCTAACATAATAGGAGGGTAATTAGGGTAAAAATAACGACCTAAAAATTTCCGGACCTACAGTTATTAATGAATATATAAAAGATATAATAAACAGCCGAAAATTAACGAATGCTTTCTTCTTTAATACATTAAGAATTTAAGGCCTGATAGTCGAGCAATCAAAGCGATACTCTAGGAATCTTTCGAGGTAGTCTGTCCGGATACATCTGGCCGTGTGTCTCTCATTATCCAGCCTTCATTGCTCTTAAATTCGACATTAAACATTTTACTTTATTAATTAAAACTTTTTCTTAATTTATATTTATGTAATTTGCCATTAATTCACTTTAACTTCATATACAAAATCGCAATTAGAATAAAGATCCCGTGTAAGCAATCCAGAAAAAAATGTATAATATCCAGAAATATTTTTCAGAAGTGACAAAGCTCATACAGAGAGGAAGAAATTATTGTTGCCCGCCTTTCGCCTGAAAGTATTGCATTCATTTATTCCAATAATCGAGAAGAATGCCAGAAAATTAGTTGAGGTTTTGATGGAAAAGGAGAAAGTTTTCATAATACCTGTCGTTAAGCAGTGCGGATTTAATATTTTGTATGGTATGCAAGATACATTTTACTTTCTATCTGATTGATTTATACAGTATTTTATAAAATTTAGGATGGATTGCTTATATAAATTATTTACACTAATATTTATAAAAGCTGTCAATTTTTTAAGGAAATAAATATAAATTACATTATGAATTTTAGAATTTATTGAATAATAGTTTAATGTCTGTTTTATTGTTTTTGTTATTAAAATATAAAATTTATTTTAGATACAGTTCTTGGCGTTAAAGATGGTTCTACTGTTAGAGAGAGAAGTTCTTATTATGAAAAGTTAATAAACGCGTAAGTATTTAATTCCAGATGTTATCTGATCTGTACAACGATTTTAAATCCGAGAAAAAAACACAAATATTTGGAATGGGCTATTTTTGGTTTATTGATTTTTTATTTTTAGTTTTATAAAACAGATTTTATTGCATAAAGTATGCTCGAATTTCTGCTACTTAATTTCTACTTTTTGCAACATAATTATAATAATCAATTTTATTCTGAAATATGAAAAAATACTAAGAAATCGTCTATGAAAAATCATATGGCCTGAAAATAATAATGCAATCAATTGATTAAATTGAGTGCTAACTTTTATTTATATGAACTTAGCAGGAGGTTTCTTTTTCTTCTCTCAACGTTCGGCAGATGAACTATACGCTGTCATTAATATAGACGTGCATAAAGAAGATCTCAATGGTATGAATACTTTCATCTGCTTATTCAGTAAAGCTAATGAGACAGACATTCAAGATGTTCGCGTTCTCCTGTTTCATGTAATCGCTTTTCATGACTGTTAAATGCGCTTATAATTATTTTGGTCAGTTTCTAAGCATGCATCTTTCACATTTCTTGTGCATTTCTAAGGAACGGACGAGACCCAGTCAATTTGAATGTATTATTAAACAGATTGGAATACACTGCTTCTTGTGAAACTTTTTCCTCTGCAAGTAGAATACTCGATTTGATATAAGAACACAAAATACAAATCTAAATAGAATCTTAAACACTATTCATGTATATAATTCGTCTCTGTAATCCAAAAAATTTTTGGTAGACGGACTCACAGCAAAACTTTTAGTTAGAAACTCACTTTTATTCTTTAAAAAATGACATATGCATTTCAGGTTGGTACATACATCCAACCCCTCCTTACTGCTAATTTTTCAAAAAACAATAAAAAGCTATAATAATCAGTACATGACACCAAATACATTACAAAATATTTCTACATACTTACTCTTAAAAACAAATTTGTGTATGGGCTACCAACACACCTAAACACCAACAATTGTTTTTCATCAATATACCTTAAACTTATCGTGCAATTTTAAAGAGCACTTGAAGTGTTTGCATTACATCACTTCTGAAAACAAAATTACACTATGACAATTTTGTAGACTTAATAAAAGGCATTAAAAAAACAATACATTACATGCCTTTAAAATATAAATAGTATACGAACAATCCAACACCTAGCAATACATTAGAATCCTTCTTTTAATCAATCGCAATAACTTCATCATTTATTACTATGTAACGCCCTCTATCATTTTGTACCAGCGAAAATCTATTTCCATACCATCAGAGAAATTTATTAAATTATTTTGGTTTTTATTAATTTTCAAGTGTTCTTTAAATTTACGTTTATATATGTACTTTTCATGATGTAAAATTTTAATATTATTGCCATTAATTTTACAATTATTGTTTTTTGTGTGTTCGTACCATGGCGAATTTTTATATCTCAACCTAATAGCCGCTTCATGTTCTGTTATTCTTACATCTAATACACGTCCAGTTTCTCCTATATAACTACATGGATTCATACAGTTACATTCTAATTTATATACAACTCCTGTCTTTTTTAAAAGATCTATATTATCATGGTTACTTCTATTAAAATATTTAGAAACGTTATTTGTAATCTTATTTGTCAAAGATGCGGCCAAACATATCATATCATTGTTAAGAATGTCACTGAAATTTTCAAATATACCTTTTATGTATGAAAATATTTTATACATTCTTTCATATTTATATTTTGTATTATATCTATTTTTTAAAAAGGATGTTATCCACTTATTAATTTTGAATTTTGGGTAATAAACTAAGTATCTAATTTTTCTAATTTAAGTTTAATATTAAGTTCTTCTGTTATACGTGTATATATATATTTAAATTCCATGAGGTATGAATTCTTTTTTATATAATCTGGTATATAGGAATTGTAATTAGTAGTTTTTTTAACATCACATAATTTTTTATATGTTAAAAATTCAAATTTTTCAGTGTTATTTCTAATAGTGATATCAAGGTAATTTATTTTTTTGTTTTCTTCAAGTTCAACGTCAAATTGTATTTTTTTATTTATACTATTTATAAATGAATGGATAATATTTTTATTAGTTAAACTACTATTATATATTATTAAATAATCATCTACGTATCTCATTATTAATTTTATACCTTTAATGTTGTTTATTTTCTTGTTTATATTAATCATTGTTAGTTCTGCTAATTTTGGCTCCATCTTTGACCCCATACTGATACCATCAGTCTGTCTATAAAACTTATCATTAACCTCTAAATAATTATTCCTATATGCAAAATACACCAAATCAATTAAAGTTTTTTCTACATTCAATTCTATTAAACTCTATAAGTTTAATTATCGGAAATTTATATTCTAAATATTCGGAAATTTAGAATATTTAAATATTTAATATTACAATTTCACATATGAAATGCGACATTTTATGAATTATTTACTTTTTAGAACATTTAAACCAGTACTTGATAGATCAGTTAATTTTCTGATGTCGTTTGACTTCTTGTTTTATTTAACATCAAAAGGAAAAGAGTTTAAATCAAACAAAGAAATTATAAGGAAGTTTACAAAAGAGGTTCGTAAAACCTTCTTGTTTTCCAACAATAATTACACAAAAATATTTTTTTAAACTTGAATTCTGTTTTTAGATAATTGCTGAAAAAATCCGTCTACGTAAAGATGAAGAAAACATAATGGAAATTAATGAAAATCCAAAATCTCTATTGGACTTTATCTTAGATGCCAGAGATAAAAATCCAGAACTGACCATTGATAGCATCTGTCAAGAAATCGAATTTTTTCTCGGCGCTGTAAGTGAAACATATATTTTTTATTTAACATTTTGGTACGATATTTATTTCTAAGTTATTAAATATTCTGCCCTTATTTATGATTATTATATAGTATTATGAAATATAGCGTCAAAAGTCAGGATTTCGTATCTGTCAACACTATCAATGCAGCGCCATATTAAAAGTTTTAGAATTTTACAATTACAGCATTTTAACGCATGTGTATGGGACTTTTTATTGTTGAAATTATGCAAAGAATTGCCTTTTCGAATTCTTCTCTCATATACAAAATAATATCATACACGTACAATGTGAACAAATAAAAATAACATACTTTTTGTAACTACTTGACTGTTTTCTCGTTCGAAATTGTTGCCTAGTAATCATTGGCACCATCGATGAACCCTTTCCCTTACTTTTTCTCTTACACTCTTTTTCGCCGGCTAAACCCTGTGTACAGCTGATGTTTATAATATATGTATGTTTATATGTAGTTATTGGCACGATTAATGAAAAATTTTTTTATCTGTAAAAATTAATCTGTATTATATGTAAACATTTAAAACATACATTGATAATGTTTTTTTCTAATATTAGGCATACGAAACAACTGCACTAACCGTCACCTGGTCGTTATACTTAATAAGTCAACACGAAGACATTCAAAGAAAAGTTCAGNCAATTACTATGGTTATTGAAATATTGGATGTAAATGGGGTTTGCTTGCAAAACCTCCGCTGACGAAGTCGCGGGTAACAGCTAGTATATAATAAATTCATAAGTCTACATTTTTATTAAATGGACACATTTTGCGTATGTCCATTATTAAAGATTTGTGTGTAATTCGTTCGCAATACCGTATTTTCTATACAATGTCTCATACTCTCATGGGAATAAACTATAATGATGCAAAAAATTTAGTTATTTTATTATAGCCTATGGAATAATTTCACATTATGTATATTCAAATTACTTAGATAAATTACTTAAAATGTATTAGACTATTAATTACAACAAAAAGATAAAAACCTTAATTTTATAAGTAGTAATAAGTTTTATAAAAATTGTAAATGTTTATTTAGAATAAACTCTTGTTTATTTCTGACCATAGTCAACATATGACACACACACCACCCCGTTTTATGGATGCATCCTATTGATATTTAACCGCAAAATTTAAAACCATCAATGCACCATTTACAGTAGCTACAATGCTAACTTCCATCTCTTAATTATTAGCTTATTCAGAAATATTAAAAAATATGAATGCTGAAACATACACTAACATCGACCGAATTTATTTCATGTTCATTTATGTATCTGTTGTTTACATTATTGAGTTGGTGGAAATGTGCAAAAAATTTCTAAGGTAAAACATGACACAATCTCAACGCTTTTAATTGTTTTGAGTATAGTCGAAAGAGTAGAAATATGCTGAAAAAGTTTCAAAATATTTACTTTTTATTACTAATTAGAGATTTCTTGTATTTTCGTTTCTGTTTTAGCACATCTTCCAATCATCCAGTTTATTATATAAAAAACTATTGAGCTGCAATTCGGAAAACATTTCAGACGTAAAAATTCTCACTGTCATGTGTTTATTTTTCTATTTCATTTTCCAGAAGGTATTTAGATACATAACAAAGGTAACAACAACTGGAAACTTTAGTGGCAGGAGATCCCAATTAACTTTATACAAACGACTCACGCAAATGTGAAGTGATGTTACTTCAATTTAAAATTTTTCCTCAAGGGTTTTTTCTTTCTATACTCTTTCGCCCTGTGAACACTAAGAGAGCCTCTTATAGCTGGCCCATTATGGTTTGGCTTGGCCCACAATGGGGCGACCGGGTGGTGACAGACCGGGGCCCGACATATTTGAACAAACCACTCTCTGTAAAATTCCTGGAGATTCTTTGACCTGTTTGGATTCGATCCCGGGTCCTCCCAGAGCGGTAGGCTGCCATATTAACTGCTCGTCATCCAGATGTCAAGTCCCTGAAGGGTGTTTCATGACCAGGACCAATCTATTGTTAAAAAAATGGGGGGGGGTACTGTACAGGAGTAACCTTGTGCTAATTTGAGATGCATGGCACATATTTCAAGTTTAATAAATTAAAAATATGTTTAAAAATTGCAGTCAGGTTTTGTGACATCACAATAAATAATTGCTATATAATTATACTAATTTAACTCCGATAAGTAATGTATTTATTGATATTTTGTTCATAGATAAAAATAATAAATAACTTTATTTATATTATTTTGTTGTAGGAAACTCTGAGGCTTTATCCACCCGCTCCAGTGATTTCAAGAAAAACAAAAAACTCTTTAAGATTTGGTAATGAAAATAATTCTTGATTATATATGCATTGCATTTATTTAAATTATTTTTTATACTGAAACACATTTCACGAAAGACATATGAAATCACGAACAAATGACTTACAAACACGGTCACACAGACGAAATAAAATTACAGTCTTCTACTAATAACTGTTAGTAATTAAGTAAATTATAAAACACGACCAACATAAAACACCTGCTACATTGCACGAATTTAAACTCTGCTGCTTACTACTAATAAAAAATGCAAATGGCTGTCTTTTTCATTTTATATCTGTTTTTGTGTCTGTGTTATTGTGTAGATTTGTGTCTGTGTTTTGTTTTTCTTAAAGTTTGTTTGTTTTGTTTGAAGATTTTTTACATGTATTAATGTCTTTTTCTCTGTACTCCATAGATTTAAAATAAAGTTTTTAAATTGGAAACGTACAGATATAGGAAAGTAATAATACATATAAATGTACATATATTACTTTTTTGAGAGCAAGACACTCGTTACGGGCGACATCGAAATGTCTAATAAAATCTCAGGAATTCAAGTAAAGGTAGAATTTCAGGCAGTAGCGAAGATTCATACTTTGTCTTAATCTCACATCTGTAAAAATGTATTTTAATTATATATTTTTGGCAAAGCGAGTTTCTTTAGTTATGTGATTGAATAAATACAACCAAATAATAAAAAATTAGCATTAAAAGTGTCACAAAATTTAAATTATTGTAAAAAGTAGATTTATTATACGATGGAAAGTAGAAGCGTAAAATTTAACGTCGCTAGATTCACCATATTGTGAATGAAATTTTTATTTTTATTCTTTTAGGAAATAAAGAATTCAGCAAAGACTGGATATACGTTATTTCTATTTTTCATGTTCATCGCAATCCAAACGTGTTTAAAAATCCTAATGTTTTTGATCCTGAGAGATTTCTTCCTGAAAACTCTTCCAAACGTCCACCTTACTCTTTCATCCCGTTTTCGGCAGGACCCAGGATGTGTCTGGGTGAGAAACTTTAGCATAATGAAATACAAATAACATATTTAAAACTTCTGTAGTGTGATTAATACGTGCTATTTTTTTACAGGGTATCGTTTGGCCATGATCGAAATTAAACTGATTCTGGCAACTATCTTAAGAAAGATGAA